>NW_027227977.1:0-69880 GCF_037783145.1 Equus przewalskii
CGTGCTCGGCAGGTTGTTCAGATGGGTCTGGCAGGTGTTTTCCGTCTGTTCGGGGTGTGGTTCCAGCATCTCATGCACATGGTTCTGGCACGTCTGAGATGTGGTTCCGGCCGGCCCGACAGGTGTTTCCACAGTGTCCGCCAAGTGGTACTGGCGTAGTTGGCAGGTGATTTTGGCATGACCGGCAGGTGGTTCCAGCAAGCCCGGCAGGTGATTCCGAAGTGTTCCCCAACTGGTTGTGGCGTAGCCGGCAGGTGATTTTTGCGTGTCCGGCAGGTGGTTCTGGCGAGTCGAGCAGGTGGTTCCGGCGTGCTCGGCAGGTGCTTCCGGGGTCATTGGCACGTGGTTCTGGCATATCTGAGAGGTGGTTCCGGCATGCCCGGCAGGTGATTCCGGAGTGTTCGCCAAGTGTTTCCGGCGTAGCCGGCAGGCGATTTTGCATGTCCAGCGGTCGTTCCGGCGGGTCGAGCCGGTGGTTCCGGCGTGTCCGGCAGGTGGTTCCGGTCTGTCCGGCAGGTGGTCCTGTGGTGTCCGGCACGAGGTTCAGTCTGAGAGGCTGTGCCGGCATGCCCCTCACGTGATTCCGGCTTGTCCCCGAAGTGGTGCTGGTGTAGCGGGCAGGTGATTTTGGCGTGTCCGGCAGGTGGTTCAGGCGAGTTGAGCAGGTGGTTGCGACGTGCTCGGCAGGTGCTTCCGGCGTCTCCGGCACGTGTTTCTGGCACATCTGACTGGTGGTTCCGGCATGCCCAAGAGTTGATTCCGGTCTGTCCGGTAGGTGGTTCCGGCGTGCACGGCACGTGGTTCTGGTACGTCTCAGAGGTGGTTGCGTATGCCCAACAGGTGATTCCGGACTGTCCGCCACGTGCTTCTGGCACGTCTGAGAGGTGGTTCCAACATGCCCGGCAGGTCATTTCGGAGAGTCGTCCAAGTGGTTCTGGCGTAGCCCGCAGGTGATTTTGGCGTGTCCGGCAGGTGGTTCCGCCGTGCTCGGCAGGTGGTTCAGGCATGGCCGTCACGTGGTTCCAGTCTGTCCAGGACGTGTTTCCAGCTTCTCCGGCAGGTGGTTCTGGTACGTCTGAGAGGTGGTTCCGCCATGGATGGGGGGATCCAGGACTGTCCCCCAGGTGGTTCTGGCATAGCCAGCAGTTGATATTGGCCTGTCCGGCAGGTGGTTCCAGCGAGTCGAACAGGTGGCTCCGGCGTTCTTGGCAGGTGGTTCCGGTCTGTCCGGTAGGTGTTTCCGGCGTGTCTGGCACGTGCTTCCGGCACGTCTGAGAGGTGGTTCCGGCATACGCGGCAGGTGATTCCGTAGTGTCCGCCAGGTGGTTCTGGCATACCCGGCAGGTGATTTTGGCGTGTCCGGCAGGTGTTTCTGGCGAGTCGAGCATGTGGCTCCGGCATGCTCGGCAGGTGCTTCCGGCGTCTCCGGCACTTGGTTCTGGTGTGTCTGAGAGCTGGTTCCGGCATGTCTGGCAGATGATTCCGGAGTGTCCGCCAAGTGGTTCTGGCATACCCAGCCGGTGATTTTGCCGTGTCGGGGACGTGGTACCGGTGAGTCGAGCAGGTGGTTCCGGCGTGCTCAGCAGGTGGTTCAGGCGGTTCTGGCAGGTGGTATCCGTCTGTTCGGGGTGTGGTTCCAGCATCTCATGAACACGTTTCTGGCACGTCTGAGATGTGGTTCCAGCCGGCCCGACAGGTGTTTCCGCAGTGTCCGCCAAGCGGTTCTGGCGTAGTTGGCAGGTGATTTTGGCATGACCGGCAGGTGGTTCCAGCAAGCCTGGCAGGTGATTCCAAAGTGTTCACCAACTGGTTGTGGCGTAGCCGGCAGTTGATTTTTGCGTGATCGGCAGGTGGTTCTGGCGAGTCGAGCAGGTTGTTCCGGCGTGCTCGGCTGGTGCTTCCGGGGTCATTGGCACGGGGTTCTGGCATGTCTGAGAGGTGGTTCCTGCATGCCCGGCAAGTGATTCCGGAGTGTTCGGCAAGTGGTTCTGGCATAGTCGGCAGGTGATTTTGGCATGTCCGGCAGGTGGTTCAGGCGAGTTGAGCAGGTGGTTCCAACGTGCTTGGCAGGTGCTTCCGGCGTCTCCGGCAGGTGGTTCTGGTACGTCTGAGAGGTGGTTCCGCCATGGCTGGCAGGTGATTCCGGACCGTCCCCCAGGTGGTTCTGGCATAGCCAGCAGTTGATATTGGCCTGTCCGGCAGGTGGTTCCAGCGAGTCGAACAGGTGGCTCCGGCGTGCTCGGCAGTTGTTTCCGGTCGGTCCGGTAGGTGATTCCGGTGTGTCCGGCACGTGCTTCCGGCACGTCTGAGAGGTGGTTCCGGCATGCGCGACAGGTGATTTCGGAGTGTCCGCCAGGTGGTTCTGGCATACCCGGCAGGTGATTTTGGCGTGTCCGGCAGCTGTTTCTGGCGAGTCGAGCAGGTGGCTCCGGCATGTTCGGCGGGTGCTTCCGGCGTCTCCGGCACGTGGTTCTGGTGTGTCTGAGAGCTGGTTCCGGCATGTCCGGCAGATGATTCCGGAGTGTCCGCCAAGTGGTTCTGGCATACCCGGCTGGTGATTTTGGCGTGTCAGGAAGGTGGTACCGGTGAGTCGAGCAGGTGGTTCCGGCGTGCTCAGCAGGTGGTTCAGGCGGTTCTGGCAGTTGGTATCCGTCTGTTCGGGGTCTGGTTCCAGCATCTCATGAACACGTTTCTGGCACGTCTGAGATGTGGTTCCAGCCGGCCCGACAGGTGTTTCCACAGTGTCCGCCAAGCGGTTCTGGCGTAGTTGGCAGGTGATTTTGGCATGACTGGCAGGTGGTTCCAGCAAGCCTGGCAGGTGATTCCAAAGTGTTCACCAACTGGTTGTGGCGTAGCCGGCAGGTGATTTTTGCGTGATCGGCAGGTGGTTGTGGCGAGTCGAGCAGGTGGTTCCGGCGTGCTCGGCTGGTGCTTCCGGGGTCATTGGCACGGGGTTCTGGCATGTCTAAGAGGTGGTTCCTGCATGCCCGGCAAGTGATTCCGGAGTGTTCGCCAAGTGGTTCTGGCATAGTCGGCAGGTGATTTTGGCATGTCCGGCAGGTGGTTCAGGCGAGTTGAGCAGGTGGTTCCAACGTGCCTGGCAGGTGCTTCCGGCGTCTCCGGCACGTGTTTCTGGCACATCTGACAGGTGGTTCCGGCATGCCCGAAAGGTAATTCCGGTCTGTCCGGTAGGTGGTTCCAGCCTGCACGGCATGTGGTCCTGGTACGTCTCAGAGGTGGTTGCGCATGCCCAACAGGTGATTCCGGACTGTCCGCCACATGGTTCTGGCACGTCTGAGAGGTGGTTCCGGCATGCCCGGGAGGTCATCCCAGAGAGTCCTCCAAGTGGTTCTGGCATAACACGCAGGTGATTTTGGCGTGTCCGGCAGGTTGTTCCGTTGTGCTTGGCAGGTGGTTCAGGCTTGGCCGGCAGGTGGTTCCAGACTGTCCAGGACGTGTTTCCAGCTTCTCCGGCAGGTGGTTCTGGTACGTCTGAGAGGTGGTTCCGCCATGGCTGGCAGGTGATTCCGGACCGTCCCCCAGGTGGTTCTGGCATAGCCAGCAGTTGATATTGGCCTGTCCGGCAGGTGGTTCCAGCGAGTCGAACAGTTGGCTCCGGCGTGCTCGGCAGGTGGTTCCGGTCTGTCCGGTAGGTGATTCCGGGGTGTCTGGCACGTGCTTCCGGCACGCCTGAGAGGTGGTTCCGGCATACGCGACAGGTGATTTCGGAGTGTCCGCCAGGTGGTTCTGGCGTACCCGGCAGGTGATTTTGGCGTGTCCGGCAGGTGTTTCTGGCGAGTCGAGCAGGTGGCTCCGGCATGCTCGGCAGGTGCTTCCGGCATCTCCGGCACGTGGTTCTGGTGTGTCTGAGAGCTGGTTCCGGCATGTCCGGCAGATGATTCCGGAGTGTCCGCCAAGTGGTTCTGGCACACCCGGCTGGTGATTTGGGCATGTCAGGTAGGTGGTTCCGGCGAGTCGAGCAGGTGGCTCCGGCGTGCTCGGCAGGTTGTTCAGACGGGTCTGGCATGTGTTTTCCGTCTGTTCGGGGTGTGGTTCCAGCATCTCATGCACATGGTTCTGGCACGTCTGAGATGTGGTTCCGGCCGGCCCGACAGGTGTTTCCACAGTGTCCGCCAAGTGGTACTGGCGTAGTTGGCAGGTGATTTTGGCATGACCGGCAGGTGGTTCCAGCAAGCCCGGCAGGTGATTCCGAAGTGTTCCCCAACTGGTTGTGGCGTAGCCGGCAGGTGATTTTTGCGTGTCCGGCAGGTGGTTCTGGCGAGTCGAGCCGGTGGTTCCGGCGTGCTCGGCAGGTACTCCCGGGGTCATTGGCACGTGGTTCTGGCATATCTGAGAGGTGGTTCCGGCATGCCCGGCAGGTGATTCCGGAGTGTTCGCCAAGTGTTTCCGGCGTAGCCGGCAGGTGATTTTGCATGTCCAGCGGTCGTTCCGGCGGGTCGAGCCGGTGGTTCCGGCGTGTCCGGCAGGTGGTTCCGGTCTGTCCGGCAGGTGGTTCTGTGGTGTCCGGCACGAGGTTCAGTCTGAGAGGCTGTGCCGGCATGCCCCTCACGTGATTCCGGCTTGTCCCCGAAGTGGTGCTGGTGTAGCGGGCAGGTGATTTTGGCGTGTCCGGCAGGTGGTTCAGGCGAGTTGAGCAGGTGGTTGCGACGTGCTCGGCAGGTGCTTCCGGCGTCTCCGGCACGTGTTTCTGGCACATCTGACTGGTGGTTCCGGCATGCCCAAGAGTTGATTCCGGTCTGTCCGGTAGGTGGTTCCGGCGTGCACGGCACGTGGTTCTGGTACGTCTCAGAGGTGGTTGCGTATGCCCAACAGGTGATTCCGGACTGTCCGCCACGTGCTTCTGGCACGTCTGAGAGGTGGTTCCAACATGCCCGGCAGGTCATTTCGGAGAGTCGTCCAAGTGGTTCTGGCGTAGCCCGCAGGTGATTTTGGCGTGTCCGGCAGGTGGTTCCGCCGTGCTCGGCAGGTGGTTCAGGCATGGCCGTCACGTGGTTCCAGTCTGTCCAGGACGTGTTTCCAGCTTCTCCGGCAGGTGGTTCTGGTACGTCTGAGAGGTGGTTCCGCCATGGCTGGCAGGTGATCCCGGACTGTCCCCCAGGTGGTTCTGGCATAGCCAGCAGTTGATATTGGCCTGTCCGGCAGGTGGTTCCAGCGAGTCGAACAGGTGGCTCCGGCCTTCTTGGCAGGTGGTTCCGGTCTGTCCGGTAGGTGTTTCCGGCGTGTCTGGCACGTGCTTCCGGCACGTCTGAGAGGTGGTTCCGGCATGCGCGGCAGGTGATTCCGTAGTGTCCGCCAGGTGGTTCTGGCATACCCGGCAGGTGATTTTGGCGTGTCCGGCAGGTGTTTCTGGCGAGTCGAGCAGGTGGCTCCGGCATGCTCGGCAGGTGCTGCCGGCGTCTCCGGCACTTGGTTCTGGTGTGTCTGAGAGCTGGTTCCGGCATGTCCGGCAGATGATTCCGGAGTGTCCGCCAAGTGGTTCTGGCATACCCAGCAGGTGATTTTTGCGTGTCAGGGAGGTGGTACCGGTGAGTCGAGCAGGTGGTTCCGGCGTGCTCAGCAGGTGGTTCACGCGGTTCTGGCAGGTGGTATCCGTCTGTTCGGGGTGTGGTTCCAGCATCTTATGAACACGTTTCTGGCACGTCTGAGATGTGGTTCCAGCCGGCCCGACAGGTGTTTCCGCAGTGTCCGCCAAGCGGTTCTGGCGTAGTTGGCAGGTGATTTTGGCATGACCGGCAGGTGGTTCCAGCAAGCCTGGCAGGTGATTCCAAAGTGTTCACCAACTGGTTGTGGCGTAGCCGGCAGGTGATTTTTGCGTGATCGGCAGGTGGTTCTGGCGAGTCGAGCAGGTGGTTCCGGCGTGCTCGGCTGGTGCTTCCGGGGTCATTGGCACGGGGTTCTGGCATGTCTGAGAGGTGGTTCCTGCATGCCCGGCAAGTGATTCCGGAGTGTTCGCCAAGTGGTTCTGGCATAGTCGGCAGGTGATTTTGGCATGTCCGGCAGGTGGTTCAGGCGAGTTGAGCAGGTGGTTCCAACGTGCTTGGCAGGTGCTTCCGGCGTCTCCGGCACGTGTTTCTGGCACATCTGACAGGTGGTTCCGGCATGCCCGAAAGGTGATTCCGGTCTGTCCGGTAGGTGGTTCCAGCCTGCACGGCATGTGGTGCTGGTACGTCTCAGAAGTGGTTGCGCACGCCCAACTGGTGATTCCGGACTGTCCGCCACATGGTTCTGGCACGTCTGAGAGGTGGTTCCGGCATGCCCGGCAGGTCATCCCAGAGAGTCCTCCAAGTGGTTCTGGCATAACACGCAGGTGATTTTGGCGTGTCTGGCAGGTTGTTCCGTTGTGCTTGGCAGGTGGTTCAGGCTTGGCCAGCAGGTGGTTCCAGACTGTCCAGGACGTGTTTCCAGCTTCTCCCGCAGGTGGTTCTGGGACGTCTGAGAGGTGGTTCCGCCATGGCTGGCAGGTGATTCCGGACCGTCCCCCAGGTGGTTCTGGCATAGCCAGCAGTTGATATTGGCCTGTCCGGCAGGTGGTTCCAGCGAGTCGAACAGGTGGCTCCGGCGTACCCGGCAGGTGATTTTGGCGTGTCCGGCAGGTGTTTCTGGCGAGTCGAGCAGGTGGCTCCGGCATGCTCGGCAGGTGCTTCCGGCGTCTCCGGCACATGGTTCTGGTGTGTCTGAGAGCTGGTTCCGGCATGTCCGGCAGATGATTCCGGAGTGTCCGCCAAGTGGTTCTGGCATACCCGGCTGGTGATTTGGGCATGTCAGGTAGGTGGTTCCGGCGAGTCGAGCAGGTGGCTCCGGCGTGCTCGGCAGGTTGTTCAGACGGGTCTGGCAGTTGTTTTCCGTCTGTTCGGGGTGTGGTTCCAGCATCTCATGCACATGGTTCTGGCACGTCTGAGATGTGGTTCCGGCCGGCCCGACAGGTGTTTCCACAGTGTCCGCCAAGTGGTACTGGCGTAGTTGGCAGGTGATTTTGGCATGACCGGCAGGTGGTTCCAGCAAGCCCGGCAGGTGATTCCGAAGTGTTCCCCAACTGGTTGTGGCGTAGCCGGCAGGTGATTTTTGCGTGTCCGGCAGGTGGTTCTGGCGAGTCGAGCAGGTGGTTGCGGCGTGCTCGGCAGGTGCTTCCGTGGTCATTGGCACGTGGTTCTGGCATATCTGAGAGGTGGTTCCGGCATGCCCGGCAGGTGATTCCGGAGTGTTCGCCAAGTGTTTCCGGCATAGCCGGCTGGTGATTTTGCATGTCCAGCGGTCGTTCCGGCGGGTCGAGCCGGTGATTCCGGCGTGTCCGGCAGGTGGTTCCGGTCTGTCCGGCAGGTGGTTCTGTGGTGTCCGGCACGAGGTTCAGTCTGAGAGGCTGTGCCGGCATGCCCCTCACGTGATTCCGGCTTGTCCCCGAAGTGGTGCTGGTGTAGCGGGCAGGTGATTTTGGCGTGTCTGGCAGGCGGTTCAGGCGAGTTGAGCAGGTGGTTGCGACGTGCTCGGCAGGTGCTTCCGGAGTCTCCGGCACGTGTTTCTGGCACATCTGACTGGTGGTTCCGGCATGCCCAAGAGTTGATTCCGCTCTGTCCGGTAGGTGGTTCCGGCGTGCACGGCACGTGGTTCTGGTACGTCTCAGAGGTGGTTGCGTATGCCCAACAGGTGATTCCGGACTGTGCGCCACGTGCTTCTGGCACGTCTGAGAGGTGGTTCCAACATGCCCGGCAGGTCATTTCGGAGAGTCGTCCAAGTGGTTCTGGCGTAGCCCGCAGGTGATTTTGGCGTGTCCGGCAGGTGGTTCCGCCGTGCTTGGCAGGTGGTTCAGGCATGGCCGTCACGTGGTTCCAGTCTGTCCAGGACGTGTTTCCAGCTTCTCCGGCAGGTGGTTCTGGCACGTCTGAGAGGTGGTTCCTGCATGCCCGGCAAGTGATTCCGGAGTGTTCGCCAAGTGGTTCTGGCATAGTCGGCAGGTGATTTTGGCATGTCCGGCAGTTGGTTCAGGCGAGTTGAGCAGGTGGTTCCAACGTGCTTGGCGGGTGCTCCCGGCGTCTCCGGCACGTGTTTCTGGCACATCTGACAGGTGGTTCCGGCATGCCCGAAAGGTGATTCCGGTCTGTCCGGTAGGTGGTTCCAGCCTGCACGGCATGTGGTTCTGGTACGTCTCAGAGGTGGTTGCGGATGCCCAACAGGTGATTCCGGAATGTCCGCCACATGGTTCTGGCATGTCTGAGAGGTGGTTCCGGCATGCCCGGCAACTGATTCCGGAGTGTTCGCCAAGTGGTTCTGGCATAGTCGGCAGGTGATTTTGGCATGTCCGGCAGGTGCTTCAGGCGAGTTGAGCAGGTGGTTCCAACGTGCTTGGCAGGTGCTTCCGGCGTCTCCGGCACGTGTTTCTGGCACATCTGACAGGTGGTTCCGGCATGCCCGAAAGGTGATTCCGGTCTGTCCGGTAGGTGGTTCCAGCCTGCACGGCATGTGGTGCTGGTATGTCTCAGAGGTGGTTGCGCATGCCCAACAGGTGATTCCGGACTGTCCGCCACATGGTTCTGGCACTTCTGAGAGGTGGTTCCGGCATGCCCGGCATGTCATCCCAGAGAGTACTCCAAGTGGTTCTGGCATAACACGCAGGTGATTTTGGCGTGTCTGGCAGGTTGTTCCTTTGTGCTTGGCAGGTGGTTAAGGCATGGCCGTCACGTGGTTCCAGTCTGTCCAGGACGTGTTTCCAGCTTCTCCGGCAGGTGGTTCTGGTACGTCTGAGAGGTGGTTCCGCCATGGCTGGCAGGTGATTCCGGACCGTCCCCCAGGTGGTTCAGGCATAGCCAGCAGTTGATATTGGCCTGTCCGGCAGGTGGTTCCAGCGAGTCGAACAGGTGGCTCCGGCGTGCTCGGCAGGTGGTTCCGGTCTGTCCGGTAGGTGATTCCGGCGTGTCCGGCACGTGCTTCCGGCACGTCTGAGAGGTGGTTCCGGCATGCACGACAGGTGATTTTGGAGTGTCCGCCAGGGGGTTCTGGCGTACCCGGCAGGTGATTTTGGCGTGTCCGGCAGGTGTTTCTGGCGAGTCAAGCAGGTGGCTCCGGCATGCTCGGCAGGTGCTTCCGGCGTCTCCGGCACGTGGTTCTGGTGTGTCTGAGAGCTGGTTCCGGCATGTCCGGCAGATGATTCCGGAGTGTCCGCCAAGTGGTTCTGGCATACCCAGCAGGCTATTTTGGCGTGTCAGGGAGGTGGTACCGGTGAGTCGAGCAGGTGGTTCCGGCGTGCTCGGCAGGTACTCCCGGGGTCATTGGCACGTGGTTCTGGCATATCTGAGAGGTGGTTCCGGCATGCCCGGCAGGTGATTCCGGAGTGTTCGCCAAGTGTTTCCGGCGTAGCCGGCAGGTGATTTTGCATGTCCAGCGGTCGTTCCGGCGGGTCGAGCCGGTGGTTCCGGCGTGTCCGGCAGGTGGTTCCGGTCTGTCCGGCAGGTGGTTCTGTGGTGTCCGGCACGAGGTTCAGTCTGAGAGGCTGTGCCGGCATGCCCCTCACGTGATTCCGGCTTGTCCCCGAAGTGGTGCTGGTGTAGCGGGCAGGTGATTTTGGCGTGTCCGGCAGGTGGTTCAGGCGAGTTGAGCAGGTGGTTGCGACGTGCTTGGCAGGTGCTTCCGGCGTCTCCGGCACGTGTTTCTGGCACGTCCGACTGGTGGTTCCGGCATGCCCGAAAGGTGATTCCGGTCTGTCCGGTAGGTGGTTCCCGCGTGCACGACACGTGGTTCTGGTACGTCTCAGAGGTGGTTGCGTATGCCCAACAGGTGATTCCGGACTGTCCGCCACGTGTTTCTGGCACGTCTGAGAGGTGGTTCCAACATGCCCAGCAGGTCATTTCGGAGAGTCGTCCAAGTGGTTCTGGCGTAGCCCGCAGGTGATTTTGGCGTGTCCGGCAGGTGGTTCCGCCGTGCTCGGCAGGTGGTTCAGGCATGGCCGTCACGTGGTTCCAGTCTGTCCAGGACGTGTTTCCAGCTTCTCCGGCAGGTGGTTCTGGTACGTCTGAGAGGTGGTTCCGCCATGGCTGGCAGGTGATCCCGGACTGTCCCCCAGGTGGTTCTGGCATAGCCAGCAGTTGATATTGGCCTGTCCGGCAGGGGGTTCCAGCGAGTCGAACAGGTGGCTCCGGCCTTCTTGGCAGGTGGTTCCGGTCTGTCCGGTAGGTGATTCCGGCGTGTCTGGCACGTGCTTCCGGCACGTCTGAGAGGTGGTTCCGGCATGCGCGGCAGGTGATTCCGTAGTGTCCGCCAGGTGGTTCTGGCATACCCGGCAGGTGATTTTGGCGTGTCCGGCAGGTGTTTCTGGCGAGTCGAGCAGGTGGCTCCGGCATGCTCGGCAGGTGCTTCCGGGCGTCTCCGGCACTTGGTTCTGGTGTGTCTGAGAGCTGGTTCCGGCATGTCCGGCAGATGATTCCGGAGTGTCCGCCAAGTGGTTCTGGCATACCCAGCAGGTGATTTTGGCGTGTCAGTGAGGTGGTACCGGTGAGTCGAGCAGGTGGTTCCGGCGTGCTCAGCAGGTGGTTCAGGCGGTTCTGGCAGGTGGTATCCGTCTGTTCGGGGTGTGGTTCCAGCATCTTATGAACACGTTTCTGGCACGTCTGAGATGTGGTTCCAGCCGGCCCGACAGGTGTTTCCGCAGTGTCCGCCAAGCGGTTCTGGCGTAGTTGGCAGGTGATTTTGGCATGACCGGCAGGTGGTTCCAGCAAGCCTGGCAGGTGATTCCAAAGTGTTCACCAACTGGTTGTGGCGTAGCCGGCAGGTGATTTTTGCGTGATCGGCAGGTGGTTCTGGCGAGTCGAGCAGGTGGTTCCGGCGTGCTTGGCTGGTGCTTCCGGGGTCATTGGCACGGGGTTCTGGCATGTCTGAGAGGTGGTTCCTGCATGCCCGGCAAGTGATTCCGGAGTGTTCACCAAGTGGTTCTGGCATAGTCGGCAGGTGATTTTGGCATGTCCGGCAGGTGGTTCAGGCGAGTTGAGCAGGTGGTTCCAACGTGCTTGGCAGGTGCTTCCGGCGTCTCCGGCACGTGTTTCTGGCACATCTGACAGGTGGTTCCGGCATGCCCGAAAGGTGATTCCGGTCTGTCCGGTAGGTGGTTCCAGCCTGCACGGCATGTGGTGCTGGTACGTCTCAGAGGTGGTTGCACACGCCCAACTGGTGATTCCGGACTGTCCGCCACATGGTTCTGGCACGTCTGAGAGGTGGTTCCGGCATGCCCGGCAGGTCATCCCAGAGAGTCCTCCAAGTGGTTCTGGCATAACACGCAGGTGATTTTGGCGTGTCTGGCAGGTTGTTCCGTTGTGCTTGGCAGGTGGTTCAGGCTTGGCCAGCAGGTGGTTCCAGACTGTCCAGGACGTGTTTCCAGCTTCTCCCGCAGGTGGTTCTGGGACGTCTGAGAGGTGGTTCCGCCATGGCTGGCAGGTGATTCCGGACCGTCCCCCAGGTGGTTCTGGCATAGCCAGCAGTTGATATTGGCCTGTCCGGCAGGTGGTTCCAGCGAGTCGAACAGGTGGCTCCGGCGTGCTCGGCAGGTGGTTCCGTTCTGTCCGGTAGGTGTTTCCGGCGTGTCTGGCACGTGCTTCCGGGACGTCTGAGAGGTGGTTCCGGCATGCGCGACAGGTGAATTCGGAGTGTCCGCCAGGTGGTTCTGGCGTACCCGGCAGATGATTTTGGCGTGTCTGGCAGGTGTTTCTGGCGAGTCGAGCAGATGGCTCCGGCATGCTCGGCAGGTGCTTCCGGCGTCTCCGGCACTTGGTTCTGGTGTGTCTGAGAGCTGGTTCCGGCATGTCCGGCAGATGATTCCGGAGTGTCCGCCAAGTGGTTCTGGCATACCCGGTTGGTGATTTGGGCATGTCAGGTAGGTGGTTCCGGCGAGTCGAGCAGGTGGCTCTGGCGTGCTCGGCAGGTTGTTCAGACGGGTCTGGCAGGTGTTTTCCGTCTGTTCGGGGTGTGGTTCCAGCATCTCATGCACATGGTTCTGGCACGTCTGAGATGTGGTTCCGGCCGGCCCGACAGGTGTTTCCACAGTGTCCGCCAAGTGGTACTGGCGTAGTTGGCAGGTGATTTTGGCATGACCGGCAGGTGGTTCCAGCAAGCCCGGCAGGTGATTCCGAAGTGTTCCCCAACTGGTTGTGGCGTAGCCGGCAGGTGATTTTTGCGTGTCCGGCAGGTGGTTCTGGCGAGTCGAGCAGGTGGTTGCGGCGTGCTCGGCAGGTGCTTCCGGGGTCATTGGCACGTGGTTCTGGCATATCTGAGAGGTGGTTCCGGCATGCCCGGCAGGTGATTCCGGAGTGTTCGCCAAGTGTTTCCGGCATAGCCGGCTGGTGATTTTGCATGTCCAGCGGTCGTTCCGGCGGGTCGAGCCGGTGGTTCCGGCGTGTCCGGCAGGTGGTTCCGGTCTGTCCGGCAGGTGGTTCTGTGGTGTCCGGCACGAGGTTCAGTCTGAGAGGCTGTGCCAGCATGCCCCTCACGTGATTCCGGCTTGTCCCCGAAGTGGTGCTGGTGTAGCGGGCAGGTGATTTTGGCGTGTCTGGCAGGCGGTTCAGGCGAGTTGAGCAGGTGGTTGCGACGTGCTCGGCAGGTGCTTCCGGAGTCTCCGGCACGTGTTTCTGGCACATCTGACTGGTGGTTCCGGCATGCCCAAGAGTTGATTCCGGTCTGTCCGGTAGGTGGTTCCGGCGTGCACGGCACGTGGTTCTGGTACGTCTCAGAGGTGGTTGCGTATGCCCAACAGGTGATTCCGGACTGTCCGCCACGTGCTTCTGGCACGTCTGAGAGGTGGTTCCAACATGCCCGGCAGGTCATTTCGGAGAGTCGTCCAAGTGGTTCTGGCGTAGCCCGCAGGTGATTTTGGCGTGTCCGGCAGGTGGTTCCGCCGTGCTCGGCAGGTGGTTCAGGCATGGCCGTCACGTGGTTCCAGTCTGTCCAGGACGTGTTTCCAGCTTCTCCGGCAGGTGGTTCTGGTACGTCTGAGAGGTGGTTCCGCCATGGCTGGCAGGTGATCCCGGACTGTCCCCCAGGTGGTTCTGGCATAGCCAGCAGTTGATATTGGCCTGTCCGGCAGGTGGTTCCAGCGAGTCGAACAGGTGGCTCCGGCGTTCTTGGCAGGTGGTTCCGGTCTGTCCGGTAGGTGTTTCCGGCGTGTCTGGCACGTGCTTCCGGCACGTCTGAGAGGTGGTTCCGGCATGCGCGGCAGGTGATTCCGTAGTGTCCGCCAGGTGGTTCTGGCATACCCGGCAGGTGATTTTGGCGTGTCCGGCAGGTGTTTCTGGCGAGTCGAGCAGGTGGCTCCGGCATGCTCGGCAGGTGCTTCCGGCGTCTCCGGCACTTGGTTCTGGTGTGTCTGAGAGCTGGTTCCGGCATGTCCGGCAGATGATTCCGTAGTGTCCGCCAAGTGGTTCTGGCATACCCAGCAGGTGATTTTGGCGTGTCAGGGAGGTGGTACCGGTGAGTCGAGCAGGTGGTTCCGGCGTGCTCAGCAGGTGGTTCAGGCGGTTCTGGCAGGTGGTATCCGCCTGTTCGGGGTGTGGTTCCAGCATCTCATGAACCCGTTTCTGGCACGTCTGAGATGTGGTTCCAGCCGGCCCGACAGGTGTTTCCACAGTGTCCTCCAAGCGGTTCTGGCGTAGTTGGCAGGTGATTTTGGCATGACCGGCAGGTGGTTCCAGCAAGCCTGGCAGGTGATTCCAAAGTGTTCACCAACTGGTTGTGGCGTAGCCAGCAGGTGATTTTTGCGTGATCGGCAGGTGGTTCTGGCGAGTCGAGCAGGTGGTTCCGGCGTGCTCGGCTGGTGCTTCCGGGGTCATTGGCACGGGGTTCTGGCATGTCTGAGAGGTGGTTTTTGCATGCCCGGCAAGTGATTCCGGAGTGTTCGCCAAGTGGTTCTGGCATAGTCGGCAGGTGATTTTGGCATGTCCGGCAGGTGGTTCAGGTGAGTTGAGCAGGTGGTTCCAACGTGCTTGGCAGGTGCTTCCGGCGTCTCCGGCACGTGTTTCTGGCACATCTGACAGGTGGTTCCGGCATGCCCGAAAGGTGATTCCGGTCTGTCCGGTAGGTGGTTCCAGCCTGCACGGCATGTGGTTCTGGTACGTCTCAGAGGTGGTTGCGCATGCCCAACATGTGATTCCGGACTGTCCGCCACATGGTTCTGGCACGTCTGAGAGGTGGTTCCGGCATGCCCGGCAGGTCATCCCAGAGAGTCCTCCAAGTGGTTCTGGCATAACACGCAGGTGATTTTGGCGTGTCCGGCAGGTTGTTCAATTGTGCTTGGCAGGTGGTTCAGGCTTGGCCGGGAGGTGGTTCCAGACTGTCCAGGACGTGTTTCCAGCTTCTCCGGCAGGTGGTTCTGGTACGTCTGAGAGGTGGTTCCGCCATGGCTGGCAGGTGATTCCGGACCGTCCCCCAGGTGGTTCTGGCATAGCCAGCAGTTGATATTGGCCTGTCCGGCAGGTGGTTCCAGCCAGTCGAACAGTTGGCTCCGGCGTGCTCGGCAGGTGGTTCCGGTCTGTCCGGTAGGTGATTCCGGCGTGTCCGGCACGTGCTTCCGGCACGTCTGAGAGGTGGTTCCGGCATGCGCGACAGGTGATTTCGGAGTGTCCGCCAGGGGGTTCTGGCGTACCCGGCAGGTGATTTTGGCGTGTCCGGCAGGTGTTTCTGGCGAGTCGAGCAGGTGTCTCCGGCATGCTCGGCAGGTGCTTCCGGCGTCTCCGTCACGTGGTTCTGGTGTGTCTGAGAGCTGGTTCCGGCATGTCCGGCAGATGATTCCGGAGTGTCCGCCAAGTGGTTCTGGCATACCCGGCTGGTGATTTTGGCATGTCAGGTAGGTGGTTCTGGCGAGTCAAGCAGGTGGCTCCGGCGTGCTCGGCAGTTTCTTCAGATGGGTCTGGCAGGTGTTTTCCGTCTGTTCGGGGTGTGGTTCCAGCATCTCATGCACATGGTTCTGGCACGTCTGAGATGTGGTTCCGGCCGGCCCGACAGGTGTTTCCACCGTGTCCGCCAAGTGGTACTGGCGTAGTTGGCAGGTGATTTTGGCATGACCGGCAGGTGGTTCCAGCAAGCCCGGCAGGTGATTCCGAAGTGTTCCCCAACTGGTTGTGGCGTAGCCGGCAGGTGATTTTTGCGTGTCCGGCAGGTGGTTCTGGCGAGTCGAGCAGGTGGTTCCGGCGTGCTCGGCAGGTGCTTCCGGGGTCATTGGCACGTGGTTCTGGCATATCTGAGAGGTGGTTCCGGCATGCCCGGCAGGTGATTCCGGAGTGTTCGCCAAGTGTTTCCGGCGTAGCCGGCAGGTGATTTTGCATGTCCAGCGGTCGTTCCGGCGGGTCGAGCCGGTGGTTCCGGCGTGTCCGGCAGGTGGTTCCGGTCTGTCCGGCAGGTGGTTCTGTGGTGTCCGGCACGAGGTTCAGTCTGAGAGGCTGTGCCAGCATGCCCCTCACGTGATTCCGGCTTGTCCCCGAAGTGGTGCTGGTGTAGCGGGCAGGTGATTTTGGCGTGTCCGGCAGGTGGTTCAGGCGAGTTGAGCAGGTGGTTGTGACGTGCTCGGCAGGTGCTTCCGGCGTCTCCGGCACGTGTCTCTGGCACATCTGACTGGTGGTTCCGGCATGCCCAAGAGTTGATTCCGGTCTGTCCGGTAGGTGGTTCCGGCGTGCACGGCAAGTGGTTCTGGTACGTCTCAGAGGTGGTTGCGTATGCCCAACAGGTGATTCCGGACTGTCCGCCACGTGCTTCTGGCACGTCTGAGAGGTGGTTCCAACATGCCCGGCAGGTCATTTCGGAGAGTCGTCCAAGTGGTTCTGGCGTAGCCCGCAGGTGATTTTGGCGTGTCCGGCAGGTGGTTCCGCCGTGCTCGGCAGGTGGTTCAGGCATGGCCGTCACGTGGTTCCAGTCTGTCCAGGACGTGTTTCCAGCTTCTCCGGCAGGTGGTTCTGGTACGTCTGAGAGGTGGTTCCGCCATGGCTGGCAGGTGATCCCGGACTGTCCCCCAGGTGGTTCTGGCATAGCCAGCAGTTGATATTGGCCTGTCCGGCAGGTGGTTCCAGCGAGTCGAACAGGTGGCTCCGGCGTTCTTGGCAGGTGGTTCCGGTCTGTCCGGTAGGTGTTTCCGGCCTGTCTGGCACGTGCTTCCGGCACGTCTGAGAGGTTGTTCCGGCATGGGCGGCAGGTGATTCCAGAGTGTCCGCCAGGTGGTTCTGGCATACCCGGCAGGTGATTTTTGCGTGATCGGCAGGTGGTTCTGGCGAGTCGAGCAGGTGGTTCCGGCGTGCTCGGCTGGTGCTTCCGGGGTCATTGGCACGGGGTTCTGGCATGTCTGAGAGGTGGTTCCTGCATGCCCGGCAAGTGATTCCGGAGTGTTCGCCAAGTGGTTCTGGCATAGTCGGCAGGTGATTTTGGCATGTCCGGCAGGTGGTTCAGGCGAGTTGAGCAGGTGGTTCCAACGTGCCTGGCAGGTGCTTCCGGCGTCTCCGGCACGTGCGACCGACCGTTTCTGGCACATCTGACAGGTGGTTCCGGCATGCCCGAAGGTGATTCCTCGGGTCTGTCCGGTAGGTGGTTCCAGCCTGCACGGCATGTGGTTCAGGAATCCTGCAGGTGATTCCGAAGTGTTCCCCAACTGGTGTGGCGTAGCCGGCAGGTGATTTTTGCGGCGGCAGGTGGTACGTCGTCAGAGGTGGTTGCGCATGCCCAACAGGTGATTCCGGACTGTCCGCCACATAGTTCTGGCACGTCAGAGAGGTGGTTCCGGCATGCCCGGCAGGTCATCCCAGAGAGTCCTCCAAGTGGTTCTGGCATAACACGCAGGTGATTTTGGCGTGTCCGGCAGGTTGTTCAATGGTGCGTGCTTGGCAGGTGGTTCAGGCTTGGCCGGGCAGGTGGTTCCAGACTGTCCAGGACGTGTTTCCAGCTTCTCCGGCAGGTGGTTCTGGTACGTCTGAGAGGTGGTTCCGCCATGGCTGGCAGGTGATTCCGGACCGTCCCCCAGGTGGTTCTGGCATAGCCAGCAGTTGATATTGGCCTGTCCGGCAGGTGGTTCCAGCCAGTGGAACAGTGGGCTCCGGCGTGATCGGCAGGTGGTTCCGGTCTGTCCGGTAGGTGAGTCCGGCGTGTCCGGCACGTCTTTCCGGCACGTCTGAGAGGTGGTTCCATCATGCGCGACAGGTGATTTCGGAGTGTCCGCCAGGGGGTTCTGGCGTACCCGGCAGGGGATTTTGGCGTGTCCGGCAGGTGGTTCAGGCGAGTTGAGCAGGTGGTTGCGACGTGCTCGGCAGGTGCTTCCGGCGTCTCCGGCACGTGTTTCTGGCACATCTGACTGGTGGTTCCGGCATGCCCGAAAGTTGATTCCGGTCTGTCCGGTAGGTGGTTCCCGCGTGCACGACACGTGGTTCTGGTACGTCTCAGAGGTGGTTGCGTATGCCCAACAGGTGATTCCGGACTGTCCGCCACGTGCTTCTGGCACGTCTGAGAGGTGGTTCCAACATGCCAGGCAGGTCATTTCGGAGAGTCGTCCAAGTGGTTCTGGCGTAGCCCGCAGGTGATTTTGGCGTGTCCGGCAGGTGGTTCCGCCATGCTCGGCAGGTGGTTCAGGCATGGCCGTCACGTGGTTCCAGTCTGTCCAGGACGTGTTTCCAGCTTCTCCGGCAGGTGGTTCTGGTACGTCTGAGAGGTGGTTCCGCCATGGCTGGCAGGTGATCCCGGACTGTCACCCAGGTGGTTCTGGCATAGCCAGCAGTTGATATTGGCCTGTCCGGCAGGTGGTTCCAGCGAGTCGAACAGGTGGCTCCGGCGTTCTTGGCAGGTGGTTCCGGTCTGTCCGGTAGGTGTTTCCGGCGTGTCTGGCACGTGCTTCCGGCACGTCTGAGAGGTGGTTCCGGCATACGCGGCAGGTGATTCCGTAGTGTCCGCCAGGTGGTTCTGGCATACCCGGCAGGTGATTTTGGCGTGTCCGGCAGGTGTTTCTGGCGAGTCGAGCAGGTGGCTCCGGCATGCTCGGCAGGTGCTTCCGGCGTCTCCGGCACTTGGTTCTGGTGTGTCTGAGAGCTGGTTCCGGCATGTCTGGCAGATGATTCCGGAGTGTCCGCCAAGTGGTTCTGGCATACCCAGCAGGTGATTTTGCCGTGTCGGGGACGTGGTACCGGTGAGTCGAGCAGGTGGTTCCGGCGTGCTCAGCAGGTGGTTCAGGCGGTTCTGGCAGGTGGTATCCGTCTGTTCGGGGTGTGGTTCCAGCATCTCATGAACACGTTTCTGGCACGTCTGAGATGTGGTTCCAGCCGGCCCGACAGGTGTTTCCGCAGTGTCCGCCAAGCGGTTCTGGCGTAGTTGGCAGGTGATTTTGGCATGACCGGCAGGTGGTTCCAGCAAGCCTGGCAGGTGATTCCAAAGTGTTCACCAACTGGTTGTGGCATAGCCGGCAGGTGATTTTTGCGTGATCGGCAGGTGGTTGTGGCGAGTCGAGCAGGTGGTTCCGGCGTGCTCGGCTGGTGCTTCCGGGGTCATTGGCACGGGGTTCTGGCATGTCTGAGAGGTGGTTCCTGCATGCCCGGCAAGTGATTCCGGAGTGTTCGGCAAGTGGTTCTGGCATAGTCGGCAGGTGATTTTGGCATGTCCGGCAGGTGCTTCAGGCGAGTTGAGCAGGTGGTTCCAACGTGCTTGGCAGGTGCTTCCGGCGTCTCCGGCAGGTGGTTCTGGTACGTCTGAGAGGTGGTTCCGCCATGGCTGGCAGGTGATTCCTGACCGTCCACATGGTGGTTCTGGCATAGCCAGCAGTTGATATTGGCCTGTCCGGCAGGTGGTTCCAGCGAGTCGAACAGGTGGCTCCGGCGTGCTCGGCAGGTGTTTCCGGTCTGTCCGGTAGGTGATTCCGGTGTGTCCGGCACGTGCTTCCGGCACGTCTGAGAGGTGGTTCCGGCATGCGCGACAGGTGATTTCGGAGTGTCCGCCAGGTGGTTCTGGCATACCCGGCAGGTGATTTTGGCGTGTCCGGCAGCTGTTTCTGGCGAGTCGAGCAGGTGGCTCCGGCATGTTCGGCGGGTGCTTCCGGCGTCTCCGGCACGTGGTTCTGGTGTGTCTGAGAGCTGGTTCCGGCATGTCCGGCAGATGATTCCGGAGTGTCCGCCAAGTGGTTCTGGCATACCCGGCTGGTGATTTTGGCATGTCAAGTAGGTGGTTCCGGCGATTCGAGCAGGTGGCTCCGGCGTGCTCGGCAGGTTGTTCAGATGGGTCTGGCAGGTGTTTTCCGTCTGTTCGGGGTGTGGTTCCAGCATCTCATGCACATGGTTCTGGCACGTCTGAGATGTGGTTCCGGCCGGCCCGACAGGTGTTTCCACAGTGTCCGCCAAGTGGTACTGGCGTAGTTGGCAGGTGATTTTGGCATGACCGGCAGGTGGTTCCAGCAAGCCAGGCAGGTGATTCCGAAGTGTTCCCCAACTGGTTGTGGCGTAGCCGGCAGGTGATTTTTGCGTGTCCGGCAGGTGGTTCTGGCGAGTCGAGCAGGTGGTTCCGGCGTGCTCGGCAGGTGCTCCCGGGGTCATTGGCACGTGGTTCTGGCATATCTGAGAGGTGGTTCCGGCATGCCCGGCAGGTGATTCCGGAGTGTTCGCCAAGTGTTTCCGGCGTAGCCGGCAGGTGATTTTGCATGTCCAGCGGTCGTTCCGGCGGGTCGAGCCGGTGGTTCCGGCGTGTCCGGCAGGTGGTTCCGGTCTGTCCGGCAGGTGGTTCTGTGGTGTCCGGCACGAGGTTCAGTCTGAGAGGCTGTGCCGGCATGCCCCTCACGTGATTCCGGCTTGTCCCCGAAGTGGTGCTGGTGTAGCGGGCAGGTGATTTTGGCGTGTCCGGCAGGTGGTTCAGGCGAGTTGAGCAGGTGGTTGCGACGTGCTCGGCAGGTGCTTCCGGCGTCTCCGGCACGTGTTTCTGGCACATCTGACTGGTGGTTCCGGCATGCCCAAGAGTTGATTCCGGTCTGTCCGGTAGGTGGTTCCGGCGTGCACGGCACGTGGTTCTGGTACGTCTCAGAGGTGGTTGCGTATGCCCAACAGGTGATTCCGGACTGTCCGCCACGTGCTTCTGGCACGTCTGAGAGGTGGTTCCAACATGCCCGGCAGGTCATTTCGGAGAGTCGTCCAAGTGGTTCTGGCGTAGCCCGCAGGTGATTTTGGCGTGTCCGGCAGGTGGTTCCGCCGTGCTCGGCAGGTGGTTCAGGCATGGCCGTCACGTGGTTCCAGTCTGTCCAGGACGTGTTTCCAGCTTCTCCGGCAGGTGGTTCTGGTACGTCTGAGAGGTGGTTCCGCCATGGCTGGCAGGTGATCCCGGACTGTCCCCCAGGTGGTTCTGGCATAGCCAGCAGTTGATATTGGCCTGTCCGGCAGGTGGTTCCAGCGAGTCGAACAGGTGGCTCCGGCGTTCTTGGCAGGTGGTTCCGGTCTGTCCGGTAGGTGTTTCCGGCGTGTCTGACACGTGCTTCCGGCACGTCTGAGAGGTGGTTCCATCATGCGCGACACGTGATTCCGGAGTGTCCGCCAGGTGGTTCTGGCATACCCGGCAGGTGATTTTGGCGTGTCCGGCAGGTGTTTCTGGCGAGTCGAGCAGGTGGCTCCGGCATGCTCGGCAGGTGCTTCCGGCGTCTCCGGCACTTGGTTCTGGTGTGTCTGAGAGCTGGTTCCGGCATGTCCGGCAGATGATTCCGGAGTGTCCGCCAAGTGGTTCTGGCATACCCAGCAGGTGATTTTGGCGTGTCAGGGAGGTGGTACCGGTGAGTCGAGCAGGTGGTTCCGGCGTGCTCAGCAGGTGGTTCAGGCGGTTCTGGCAGGTGGTATCCGTCTGTTCGGCGTGTGGTTCCAGCATCTCATGAACACGTTTCTGGAACGTCTGAGATGTGGTTCCAGCCGGCCCGACAGGTGTTTCCGCAGTGTCCGCCAAGCGGTTCTGGCGTAGTTGGGAGGTGATTTTGGCATGACCGGCAGGTGGTTCCAGCAATCCTGGCAGGTGATTCCAAAGTGTTGACCAACTGGTTGTGGCGTAGCCGGCAGGTGATTTTTGCGTGATCGGCAGGTGGTTCTGGCGAGTCGAGCAGGTGGTTCCGGCGTGCTCGGCTGGTGCTTCCGGGGTCATTGGCACGGGGTTCTGGCATGTCTGAGAGGTGGTTCCTGCATGCCCGGCAAGTGATTCCGGAGTGTTCGCCAAGTGGTTCTGGCATAGTCGGCAGGTGATTTTGGCATGTCCGGCAGGTGGTTCAGGCGAGTTGAGCAGGTGGTTCCAACGTGCCTGGCAGGTGCTTCCGGCGTCTCCGGCACGTGTTTCTGGCACATCTGACAGGTGGTTCCGGCATGCCCGAAAGGTGATTCCGGTCTGTCCGGTAGGTGGTTCCAGCCTGCACGGCATGTGGTTCTGGTACGTCTCAGAGGTGGTTGCGCATGCCCAACAGGTGATTCCGGACTGTCCGCCACATGGTTCTGGCACGTCTGAGAGGTGGTTCCGGCATGCCCGGCAGGTCATCCCAGAGAGTCCTCCAAGTGGTTCTGGCATAACACGCAGGTGATTTTGGCGTGTCCGGCAGGTTGTTCCGTTGTGCTTGGCAGGTGGTTCAGGCTTGGCCGGCAGGTGGTTCCAGACTGTCCAGGACGTGTTTCCAGCTTCTCCGGAAGGTGGTTCTGGTAAGTCTGAGAGGTGGTTCCGCCATGGCTGGCAGGTGATTCCGGACCGTCCCCCAGGTGGTTCTGGCATAGCCAGCAGTTGATATTGGCCTGTCCGGCAGGTGGTTCCAGCGAGTCGAACAGGTGGCTCCGGCGTGCTCGGCAGGTGTTTCCGGTCTGTCCGGTAGGTGATTCCGGCGTGTCCGGCACGTGCTTCCGGCACGTCTGAGAGGTGGTTCCGGCATGCGCGACAGGTGATTTCGGAGTGTCCGCCAGGTGGTTCTGGCATACCCGGCAGGTGATTTTCGCGTGTCCGGCAGGTGTTTCTGGCGAGTCGAGCAGGTGGCTCCGGCATGCTCGGCAGGTGCTTCCGGCGTCTCCGGCACGTGATTCTGGTGTGTCTGAGAGCTGGTTCCGGCATGTCCGGCAGATGATTCCGGAGTGTCCGCCAAGTGGTTCTGGCATACCCGGCTGGTGATTTTGGCATGTCAGGTAGGTGGTTCCGGCGAGTCGAGCATGTGGCTCCGGCTTGCTCGGCAGGTTGTTCAGACGGGTCTGGCATGTGTTTTCCGTCTGTTCGGGCTGTGGTTCCAGCATCTCATGCCCATGGTTCTGGCACGTCTGAGATGTGGTTCCGGCCGGCCCGACAGGTGTTTCCACAGTGTCCGCCAAGTGGTACTGGCGTAGTTGGCAGGTGATTTTGGCATGACCGGCAGGTGGTTCCAGCAAGCCCGGCAGGTGATTCCGAAGTGTTCCCCAACTGGTTGTGGCGTAGCCGGCAGGTGATTTTTGCGTGTCCGGCAGGTGGTTCTGGCGAGTCGAGCAGGTGGTTCCGGCGTGCTCGGCAGGTGCTTCCGGGGTCATTGGCACGTGGTTCTGGCATATCTGAGAGGTGGTTCCGGCATGCCCGGCAGGTGATTCCGGAGTGTTCGCCAAGTGTTTCCGGCGTAGCCGGCAGGTGATTTTGCATGTCCAGCGGTCGTTCCGGCGGGTCGAGCCGGTGGTTCCGGCGTGTCCGGCAGGTGGTTCCGGTCTGTCCGGCAGGTGGTTCTGTGGTGTCCGGCACGAGGTTCAGTCTGAGAGGCTGTGCCGGCATGCCCCTCACGTGATTCCGGCTTGTCCCCGAAGTGGTGCTGGTGTAGCGGGCAGGTGATTTTGGAGTGTCCGGCAGGTGGTTCAGGCGAGTTGAGCAGGTGGTTGCGACGTGCTCGGCAGGTGCTTCCGGCGTCTCCGGCACGTGTTTCTGGCACATCTGACTGGTGGTTCCGGCATGCCCAAGAGTTGATTCCGGTCTGTCCGGTAGGTGGTTCCGGCGTGCACGGCACGTGGTTCTGGTACGTGTGAGAGGTGGTTGCGTATGCCCAACAGGTGATTCCGGACTGTCCGCCACGTGCTTCTGGCACGTCTGAGAGGTGGTTCCAACATGCCCGGCAGGTCATTTCGGAGAGTCGTCCAAGTGGTTCTGGCGTAGCCCGCAGGTGATTTTGGCGTGTCCGGCAGGTGGTTCCGCCGTGCTCGGCAGGTGGTTCAGGCATGGCCGTCACGTGGTTCCAGTCTGTCCAGGACGTGTTTCCAGCTTCTCCGGCAGGTGGTTCTGGTACGTCTGAGAGGTGGTTCCGCCATGGCTGGCAGGTGATCCCGGACTGTCCCCCAGGTGTTTCTGGCATAGCCAGCAGTTGATATTGGCCTGTCCGGCAGGTGGTTCCAGCGATTCGAACAGGTGGCTCCGGTGTTCTTGGCAGGTGGTTCCGGTCTGTCCGGTAGGTGTTTCCGGCGTGTCTGGCACGTGCTTCCGGCACGTCTGAGAGGTGGTTCCGGCATGCGCGGCAGGTGATTCCGTAGTGTCCGCCAGGTGGTTCTGGCATACCCGGCAGGTGATTTTGGCGTGTCCGGCAGGTGTTTCTGGCGAGTCGAGCAGGTGGCTCCGGCATGCTCGGCAGGTGCTTCCGGCTTCTCCGCCACTAGGTTATGGTGTGTCTGAGAGGTGGTTCCGGCATGTCCGGCAGAGGATTCCGGAGTGTCCGCCAAGTGGTTCTGGCATACCCAGCAGGTGATTTTGGCGTGTCAGGGAGGTGGTACCGGTGAGTCGAGCAGGTGGTTCCGGCGTGCTCAGCAGGTGGTTCAGGCGGTTCTGGCAGTTGGTATCCGTCTGTTCGGGGTGTGGTTCCAGCATCTCATGAACACGTTTCTGGCACGTCTGAGATGTGGTTCCAGCCGGCCAGACAGGTGTTTCCGCAGTGTCCGCCAAGCGGTTCTGGCGTAGTTGGCAGGTGATTTTGGCATGACCGGCAGGTGGTTCCAGCAAGCCCGGCAGGTGATTCCGAAGTGTTCCCCAACTGCTTGTGGCGTAGCCGGCATGCCCCTCACATGATTCCAGCTTGTCCCAGAAGTGGTGCTGGTGTAGCGGGCAGGTGATTTTGGCGTGTCCGGCAGGTGGTTCAGGCGAGTTGAGCAGGTGGTTGCGACGTGCTCGGCAGGTGCTTCCGGCGTCTCCGGCACGTGTTTCTGGCACATCTGACTGGTGGTTCCGGCATGCCCGAAAGTTGATTCCGGTCTGTCCGGTAGGTGGTTCCCGCGTGCACGACACGTGGTTCTGGTACGTCTCAGAGGTGGTTGCGTATGCCCAACAGGTGATTCCGGACTGTCCGGCACGTGCTTCTGGCACGTCTGAGAGGTGGTTCCAACATGCCCGGCAGGTCATTTCGGAGAGTCGTCCAAGTGGTTCTGGCGTAGCCCGCAGGTGATTTTGGCGTGTCCGGCAGGTGGTTCCGCCGTGCTCGGCAGGTGGTTCAGGCATGGCCGTCACGTGGTTCCAGTCTGTCCAGGACGTGTTTCCAGCTTCTCCGGCAGGTGGTTCTGGGACGTCTGAGAGGTGGTTCCGCCATGGCTGGCAGGTGATCCCGGACTGTCCCTCAGGTGGTTCTGGCATAGCCAGCAGTTGATATTGGCCTGTCCGGCAGGTGGTTCCAGCGAGTCGAACAGGTGGCTCCGGCGTTCTTGGCAGGTGGTTCCGGTCTGTCCGGTAGGTGTTTCCAGCCTGTCTGGCACGTGCTTCCGGCACGTCTGAGAGGTGGTTCCGGCATGCGCGGCAGGTGATTCCGTAGTGTCCGCCAGGTGGTTCTGGCATACCCGGCAGGTGATTTTGGCGTGTCCGGCAGGTGTTTCTGGCGAGTCGAGCAGGTGGCTCCGGCATGCTCGGCACGTGCTTCTGGCGTCTCCGGCACTTGGTTCTGGTGTGTCTGAGAGCTGGTTCCGGCATGTCCGGCAGATGATTCCGGAGTGTCCGCCAAGTGGTTCTGGCATACCCAGCAGGTGATTTTGGCGTGTCAGGGAGGTGGTACCGGTGAGTCGAGCAGGTGGTTCCGGCGTGCTCAGCAGGTGGTTCAGGCGGTTCTGGCAGGTGGTATCCGTCTGTTCGGGGTGTGGTTCCAGCATCTCATGAACACGTTTCTGGCACGTCTGAGATGTGGTTCCAGCCGGCCCGACAGGTGTTTCCGCAGTGTCCGCCAAGCGGTTCTGGCGTAGTTGGCAGGTGATTTTGGCATGACCGGCAGGTGGTTCCAGCAAGCCTGGCAGGTGATT
The DNA here is from genome assembly GCF_037783145.1 of Equus przewalskii. Classification (NCBI taxonomy): domain Eukaryota; kingdom Metazoa; phylum Chordata; class Mammalia; order Perissodactyla; family Equidae; genus Equus; species Equus przewalskii. The sequence continues at coordinate 25,215 of NW_027227977.1, forward strand.
CCAAAGTGTTCACCAACTGGTTGTGGCGTAGCCGGCAGGTGATTTTTGCGTGATCGGCAGGTGGTTCTGGCGAGTCGAGCAGGTGGTTCCGGCGTGCTCGGCTGGTGCTTCCGGGGTCATTGGCACGGGGTTCTGGCATGTCTGAGAGGTGGTTTTTGCATGCCCGGCAAGTGATTCCGGAGTGTTCGCCAAGTGGTTCTGGCATAGTCGGCAGGTGATTTTGGCATGTCCGGCAGGTGGTTCAGGCGAGTTGAGCACGTGGTTCCAACGTGCTTGGCAGGTGCTTCCGGCGTCTCCGGCATGTGTTTCTGGCACATCTGACAGGTGGTTCCGGCATGCCCGAAAGGTGATTCCGGTCTGTCCGGTAGGTGGTTCCAGCCTGCACGGCATGTGGTTCTGGTACGTCTCAGAGGTGGTTGCGCATGCCCAACAGGTGATTCCGGACTGTCCGCCACATGGTTCTGGCACGTCTGAGAGGTGGTTCCGGCATGCCCGGCAGGTCATCCCAGAGAGTCCTCCAAGTGGTTCTGGCATAACACGCAGGTGATTTTGGCGTGTCCGGCAGGTTGTTCCGTTGTGCTTGGCAGGTGGTTCAGGCTTGGCCGGCAGGTGGTTCCAGACTGTCCAGGACGTGTTTCCAGCTTCTCTCGCAGGTGGTTCTGGTACGTCTGAGAGGTGGTTCCGCCATGGCTGGCAGGTGATTCCGGACCGTCCCCCAGGTGGTTCTGGCATAGCCAGCAGTTGATATTGGCCTGTCCGGCAGGTGGTTCCAGCCAGTCGAACAGTTGGCTCCGGCGTGCTCGGCAGGTGGTTCCGGTCTGTCCGGTAGGTGATTCCGGCGTGTCTGGCACGTGCTTCCGGCACGTCTGAGAGGTGCTACCGGCATGCGCGACAGGTGATTTCGGAGTGTCCGCCAGCGAGTTCTGGCGTACCCGGCAGGTGATTTTGGCGTGTCCGGCAGGTGTTTCTGGCGAGTCGAGCAGGTGGCTCCGGCATGCTCGGCAGGTGCTTCCGGCGTCTCCGGCACGTGGTTCTGGTGTGTCTGAGAGCTGGTTCCGGCATGTCCGGCAGATGATTCCGGAGTGTCCGCCAAGTGGTTCTGGCATACCCGGCTGGTGATTTGGGCATGTCAGGTAGGTGGTTCCGGCGAGTCAAGCAGGTGGCTCCAGCGTGCTCGGCAGTTTGTTCAGATGGGTCTGGCAGGTGTTTTCCGTCTGTTCGGGGTGTGGTTCCAGCATCTCATGCACATGGTTCTGGCACGTCTGAGATGTGGTTCCGGCCGGCCCGACAGGTGTTTCCACAGTGTCCGCCAAGTGGTACTGGCGTAGTTGGCAGGTGATTTTGGCATGACCGGCAGGTGGTTCCAGCAAGCCCGGCAGGTGATTCCGAAGTGTTCCCCAACTGGTTGTGGCGTAGCCGGCAGGTGATTTTTGCGTGTCCGGCAGGTGGTTCTGGCGAGTCGAGCAGGTGATTCCGGCGTGCTCGGCAGGTGCTTCCGGAGTCATTGGCACGTGGTTCTGGCATGTCTGAGAGGTGGTTTCAGCATGCCCGGCAGGTGATTCCGGAGTGTTCGCCAAGTGTTTCCGGTGTAGCCGGCAGGTGATTTTGCATGTCCAGCGGTCGTTCCGGCGGGTCGAGCCGGTGGTTCCGGCGTGTCCGGCAGGTGGTTCCGGTCTGTCCGGCAGGTGGTTCTGTGGTGTCCGGCACGAGGTTCAGTCTGAGAGGCTGTGCCGGCATGCCCCTCACGTGATTCCGGCTTGTCCCCGAAGTGGTGCTGGTGTAGCGGGCAGGTGATTTTGGCATGTCCGGCAGGTGGTTCAGGCGAGTTGAGCAGGTGGTTGCGACGTGCTCGGCTGGTGCTTCCGGCGTCTCCGGCACGTGTTTCTGGCACATCTGACTGGTGGTTCCGGCATGCCCGAAAGTTGATTCCGGTCTGTCCGGTAGGTGGTTCCCGCGTGCACGACACGTGGTTCTGGTACGTCTCAGAGGTGGTTGCGTATGCCCAACAGGTGATTCCTGACTGTCCGCCACGTGCTTCTGGCACGTCTGAGAGGTGGTTCCAACATGCCCGGCAGGTCATTTCGGAGAGTCGTCCAAGTGGTTCTGGCGTAGCCCGCAGGTGATTTTGGCGTGTCCGGCAGGTGGTTCCGCCGTGCTCGGCAGGTGGTTCTGGCATGGCCGTCACGTGGTTCCAGTCTGTCCAGGACGTGTTTCCAGCTTCTCCGGCAGGTGGTTCTGGTACGTCTGAGAGGTGGTTCCGCCATGGCTGGCAGGTGATCCCGGACCGTCCCCCAGGTGGTTCTGGCATAGCCAGCAGTTGATATTGGCCTGTCCGGCAGGTGGTTCCAGCGAGTCGAACAGGTGGCTCCGGCGTTCTTGGCAGGTGGTTCCGGTCTGTCCGGTAGGTGTTTCCGGCCTGTCTGGCACGGGCTTCCGGCACGTCTGAGAGGTGGTTCCGTCATGCGCGGCAGGTGATTCCGTAGTGTCCGCCAGGTGGTTCTGGCATACCCGGCAGGTGATTTTGGCGTGTCCGGCAGGTGTTTCTGGCGAGTCGAGCAGGTGGCTCCGGCATGCTCGGCAGTTGCTTCCGGCGTCTCCGGCACTTGGTTCTGGTGTGTCTGAGAGCTGGTTCCGGCATGTCCGGCAGATGATTCCGGAGTGTCCGCCAAGTGGTTCTGGCATACCCAGCAGGTGATTTTGCCGTGTCGGGGACGTGGTACCAGTGAGTCGAGCAGGTGGTTCCGGCGTGCTCAGCAGGTGGTTCAGGCGGTTCTGGCAGGTGGTATCCGTGTGTTCGGGGTGTGGTTCCAGCATCTCATGAACACGTTTCTGGCACGTCTGAGATGTGGTTCCAGCCGGCCCGACAGGTGTTTCCGCAGTGTCCGCCAAGCGGTTCTGGCGTAGTTGGCAGGTGATTTTGCCATGACCGGCAGGTGGTTCCAGCAAGCCTGGCAGGTGATTCCAAAGTGTTCACCAACTGGTTGTGGCGTAGCCGGCAGGTGATTTTTGCGTGATCGGCAGGTGGTTCTGGCGAGTCGAGCAGGTGGTTCCGGCGTGCTCGGCTGGTGCTTCCGGGGTCATTGGCACGGGGTTCTGGCATGTCTGAGAGGTGGTTCCTGCATGCCCGGCAAGTGATTCCTGGGTGTTCGCCAAGTGGTTCTGGCATAGTCGGCAGGTGATTTTGGCATGTCCGGCAGGTGGTTCAGGCGAGTTGAGCAGGTGGTTCCAACGTGCTTGGCAGGTGCTTCCGGCGTCTCCGGCACGTGTTTCTGGCACATCTGACAGGTGGTTCCGGCATGCCCGAAAGGTGATTCCGGTCTGTCCGGTAGGTGGTTCCAGCCTGCACGGCATGTGGTGCTGGTACGTCTCAGAGGTGGTTGCGCATGCCCAACAGGTGATTCCGGACTGTCCGCCACATGGTTCTGGCACGTCTGAGAGGTGGTTCCGGCATGCCCGGCAGGTCATCCCAGAGAGTCCTCCAAGTGGTTCTGGCATAACACGCAGGTGATTTTGGCGTGTCTGGCAGGTTGTTCCGTTGTGCTTGGCAGGAGGTTCAGGCTTGGCCAGCAGGTGGTTCCAGACTGTCCAGGACGTGTTTCCAGCTTCTCCCGCAGGTGGTTCTGGGACGTCTGAGAGGTGGTTCCGCCATGGCTGGCAGGTGATTCCGGACCGTCCCCCAGGTGGTTCTGGCATAGCCAGCAGTTGATATTGGCCTGTCCGGCAGGTGGTTCCAGCGAGTCGAACAGGTCGCTCCGGCGTGCTCGGCAGGTGTTTCTGGTCTGTCCGGTAGGTGATTCCGGCGTGTCCGGCACGTGCTTCCGGCACGTCTGAGAGGTGGTTCCGGCATGCGCGACAGGTCGTTTCGGAGTGTCCGCCAGGTGGTTCTGGCGTACCCGGCAGGTGATTTTGGCGTGTCCGGCAGGTGTTTCTGGCGAGTCGAGCAGGTGGCTCCGGCATGCTCGGCAGGTGCTTCCGGCATCTCCGGCACGTGGTTCTGGTGTGTCTGAGAGCTGGTTCCGGCATGTTCGGCAGATGATTCCGGAGTGTCCGCCAAGTGGTTCTGGCACACCCGGCTGGTGATTTGGGCATGTCAGTTAGGTGGTTCCGGCGAGTCGAGCAGGTGGCTCCGGCGTGCTCGGCAGGTTGTTCAGACGGGTCTGGCATGTGTTTTCCGTCTGTTAGGGGTGTGGTTCCAGCATCTCATGCACATGGTTCTGGCACGTCTGAGATGTGGTTCCGGCCGGCCCGACAGGTGTTTCCACAGTGTCCGCCAAGTGGTACTGGCGTAGTTGGCAGGTGATTTTGGCATGACCGGCAGGTGGTTCCAGCAAGCCCGGCAGGTGATTCCGAAGTGTTCCCCAACTGGTTGTGGCGTAGCCGGCAGGTGATTTTTGCGTGTCCGGCAGGTGGTTCTGGCGAGTCGAGCCGGTGGTTCCGGCGTGCTCGGCAGGTACTCCCGGGGTCATTGGCACGTGGTTCTGGCATATCTGAGAGGTGGTTCCGGCATGCCCGGCAGGTGATTCCGGAGTGTTCGCCAAGTGTTTCCAGCGTAGCCGGCAGGTGATTTTGCATGTCCAGCGGTCGTTCCGGCGGGTCGAGCCGGTGGTTCCGGCGTGTCCGGCAGGTGGTTCCGGTCTGTCTGGCAGGTGGTTCTGTGGTGTCCGGCATGAGGTTCAGTCTGAGAGGCTGTGCCGGCATGCCCCTCACGTGATTCCGGCTTGTCCCCGAAGTGGTGCTGGTGTAGCGGGCAGGTGATTTTGGCGTGTCCGGCAGGTGGTTCAGGCGAGTTGAGCAGGTGGTTGCGACGTGCTCGGCAGGTGCTTCCGGCGTCTCCGGCACGTGTTTCTGGCACATCTGACTGGTGGTTCCGGCATGCCCAAGAGTTGATTCCGGTCTGTCCGGTAGGTGGTTCCGGCGTGCACGGCACGTGGTTCTGGTACGTGTGAGAGGTGGTTGCGTATGCCCAACAGGTGATTCCGGACTGTCCGCCACGTGCTTCTGGCACGTCTGAGAGGTGGTTCCAACATGCCCGGCAGGTCATTTCGGAGAGTCGTCCAAGTGGTTCTGGCGTAGCCCGCAGGTGATTTTGGCGTGTCCGGCAGGTGGTTCCGCCGTGCTCGGCAGGTGGTTCAGGCATGGCCGTCACGTGGTTCCAGTCTGTCCAGGACGTGTTTCCAGCTTCTCCGGCAGGTGGTTCTGGTACGTCTGAGAGGTGGTTCCGCCATGGCTGGCAGGTGATCCCGGACTGTCCCCCAGGTGTTTCTGGCATAGCCAGCAGTTGATATTGGCCTGTCCGGCAGGTGGTTCCAGCGATTCGAACAGGTGGCTCCGGTGTTCTTGGCAGGTGGTTCCGGTCTGTCCGGTAGGTGTTTCCGGCGTGTCTGGCACGTGCTTCCGGCACGTCTGAGAGGTGGTTCCGGCATGCGCGGCAGGTGATTCCGTAGTGTCCGCCAGGTGGTTCTGGCATACCCGGCAGGTGATTTTGGCGTGTCCGGCAGGTGTTTCTGGCGAGTCGAGCAGGTGGCTCCGGCATGCTCGGCAGGTGCTTCCGGCTTCTCCGCCACTAGGTTATGGTGTGTCTGAGAGGTGGTTCCGGCATGTCCGGCAGAGGATTCCGGAGTGTCCGCCAAGTGGTTCTGGCATACCCAGCAGGTGATTTTGGCGTGTCAGGGAGGTGGTACCGGTGAGTCGAGCAGGTGGTTCCGGCGTGCTCAGCAGGTGGTTCAGGCGGTTCTGGCAGTTGGTATCCGTCTGTTCGGGGTGTGGTTCCAGCATCTCATGAACACGTTTCTGGCACGTCTGAGATGTGGTTCCAGCCGGCCAGACAGGTGTTTCCGCAGTGTCCGCCAAGCGGTTCTGGCGTAGTTGGCAGGTGATTTTGGCATGACTGGCAGGTGGTTCCAGCAAGCCTGGCAGGTGATTCCAAAGTGTTCACCAACTGGTTGTGGCGTAGCCGGCAGGTGATTTTTGCGTGATCGGCAGGTGGTTGTGGCGAGTCGAGCAGGTGGTTCCGGCGTGCTCGGCTGGTGCTTCCGGGGTCATTGGCACGGGGTTCTGGCATGTCTGAGAGGTGGTTCCTGCATGCCCGGCAAGTGATTCCGGAGTGTTCGCCAAGTGGTTCTGGCATAGTCGGCAGGTGATTTTGGCATGTCCGGCAGGTGGTTCAGGCGAGTTGAGCAGGTGGTTCCAACGTGCCTGGCAGGTGCTTCCGGCGTCTCCGGCACGTGTTTCTGGCACATCTGACAGGTGGTTCCGGCATGCCCGAAAGGTGATTCCGGTCTGTCCGGTAGGTGGTTCCAGCCTGCACGGCATGTGGTTCTGGTACGTCTCAGAGGTGGTTGCGCATGCCCAACAGGTGATTCCGGACTGTCCGCCACATGGTTCTGGCACGTCTGAGAGGTGGTTCCGGCATGCCCGGCAGGTCATCCCAGAGAGTCCTCCAAGTGGTTCTGGCATAACACGCAGGTGATTTTGGCGTGTCCGGCAGGTTGTTCCGTTGTGCTTGGCAGGTGGTTCAGGCTTGGCCGGCAGGTGGTTCCAGACTGTCCAGGACGTGTTTCCAGCTTCTCCGGCAGGTGGTTCTGGTACGTCTGAGAGGTGGTTCCGCCATGGCTGGCAGGTGATTCCGGACCGTCCCCCAGGTGGTTCTGGCATAGCCAGCAGTTGATATTGGCCTGTCCGGCAGGTGGTTCCAGCGAGTCGAACAGTTGGCTCCGGCGTGCTAGGCAGGTGGTTCCGGTCTGTCCGGTAGGTGATTCCGGGGTGTCTGGCACGTGCTTCCGGCACGCCTGAGAGGTGGTTCCGGCATACGCGACAGGTGATTTAGGAGTGTCCGCCAGGTGGTTCTGGCGTACCCGGCAGGTGATTTTGGCGTGTCCGGCAGGTGTTTCTGGCGAGTCGAGCAGGTGGCTCCGGCATGCTCGGCAGGTGCTTCCGGCATCTCCGGCACGTGGTTCTGGTGTGTCTGAGAGCTGGTTCCGGCATGTCTGGCAGATGATTCCGGAGTGTCCGCCAAGTGGTTCTGGCACACCCGGCTGGTGATTTGGGCATGTCAGTTAGGTGGTTCCGGCGAGTCGAGCAGGTGGCTCCGGCGTGCTCGGCAGGTTGTTCAGACGGGTCTGGCATGTGTTTTCCGTCTGTTCGGGGTGTGGTTCCAGCATCTCATGCACATGGTTCTGGCACGTCTGAGATGTGGTTCCGGCCGGCCCCACAGGTGTTTCCACAGTGTCCGCCAAGTGGTACTGGCGTAGTTGGCAGGTGATTTTGGCATGACCGGCAGGTGGTTCCAGCAAGCCCGGCAGGTGATTCCGAAGTGTTCCCCAACTGGTTGTGGCGTAGCCGGCAGGTGATTTTTGCGTGTCCGGCAGGTGGTTCTGGCGAGTCGAGCCGGTGTTTCCGGCGTGCTCGGCAGGTACTCCTGGGGTCATTGGCACGTGGTTCTGGCATATCTGAGAGGTGGTTCCGGCATGCCCGGCAGGTGATTCCGGAGTGTTCGCCAAGTGTTTCCGGCGTAGCCGGCAGGTGATTTTGCATGTCCAGCGGTCGTTCCGGCGGGTCGAGCCGGTGGTTCCGGCGTGTCCGGCAGGTGGTTCCGGTCTGTCCGGCAGGTGGTTCTGTGGTGTCCGGCATGAGGTTCAGTCTGAGAGGCTGTGCCGGCATGCCCCTCACGTGATTCCGGCTTGTCCCCGAAGTGGTGCTGGTGTAGCGGGCAGGTGATTTTGGCGTGTCCGGCAGGTGGTTCAGGCGAGTTGAGCAGGTGGTTGCGACGTGCTCGGCAGGTGCTTCCGGCGTCTCCGGCACGTGTTTCTGGCACATCTGACTGGTGGTTCCGGCATGCCCGAAAGTTGATTCCGGTCTGTCCGGTAGGTGGTTCCTGCGTGCACGACACGTGGTTCTGGTACGTCTCAGAGGTGGTTGCGTATGCCCAACAGGTGATTCCGGACTGTCCGCCACGTGCTTCTGGCACGTCTGAGAGGTGGTTCCAACATGCCCGGCAGGTCATTTCGGAGAGTCGTCCAAGTGGTTCTGGCGTAGCCCGCAGGTGATTTTGGCGTGTCCGGCAGGTGGTTCCGCCGTGCTCGGCAGGTGGTTCAGGCATGGCCGTCACGTGGTTCCAGTCTCTCCAGGACGTGTTTCCAGCTTCTCCGGCAGGTGGTTCTGGGACGTCTGAGAGGTGGTTCCGCCATGGCTGGCAGGTGATCCCGGACTGTCCCCAAGGTGGTTCTGGCATAGCCAGCAGTTGATATTGGCCTGTCCGGCAGGTGGTTCCAGCGAGTCGAACAGGTGGCTCCGGCGTTCTTGGCAGGTGGTTCCGGTCTGTCCGGTAGGTGTTTCCGGCCTGTCTGGCACGTGCTTCCGGCACGTCTGAGAGGTGGTTCCGGCATGCGCGGCAGGTGATTCCGTAGTGTCCGCCAGGTGGTTCTGGCATACCCGGCAGGTGATTTTGGCATGTCAGGCAGGTGGTTCAGGCGAGTTGAGCAGGTGGTTCCAAAGTGCTTGGCAGGTGCTTCCGGCGTCTCCGGCATGTGTTTCTGGCACATCTGACAGGTGGTTCCGGCATGCCCGAAAGGTGATTCCGGTCTGTCCGGTAGGTGGTTCCAGCCTGCACGGCATGTGGTTCTGGTACGTCTCAGAGGTGGTTGCGCATGCCCAACAGGTGATTCCGGACTGTCCGCCACATGGTTCTGGCACGTCTGATAGGTGGTTCCGGCATGCCCGGCAGGTCATCCCAGAGAGTCCTCCAAGTGGTTCTGGCATAACACGCAGGTGATTTTGGCGTGTCCGGCAGGTTGTTCCGTTGTGCTTGGCAGGTGGTTCAGGCTTGGCCGGCAGGTGGTTCCAGACTGTCCAGGACGTGTTTCCAGCTTCTCTCGCAGGTGGTTCTGGTACGTCTGAGAGGTGGTTCCGCCATGGCTGGCAGGTGATTCCGGACCGTCCCCCATGTGGTTCTGGCATACCCAGCAGTTGATATTATCCTGTCCGGCAGGTGGTTCCAGCCAGTCGAACAGTTGGCTCCGGCGTGCTCGGCAGGTGGTTCCGGTCTGTCCCGTAGGTGATTCCGGCGTGTCTGGCACGTGCTTCCGGCACGTCTGAGAGGTGCTACCGGCATGCGCGACAGGTGATTTCGGAGTGTCCGCCAGCGGGTTCTGGCGTACCCGGCAGGTGATTTTGGCGTGTCCGGCAGGTGTTTCTGGCGAGTCGAGCAGGTGGCTCCGGCATGCTCGGCAGGTGCTTCCGGCGTCTCCGGCACGTGGTTCTGGTGTGTCTGAGAGCTGGTTCCGGCATGTCCGGCAGATGATTCCGGAGTGTCCGCCAAGTGGTTCTGGCATACCCGGCTGGTGATTTGGGCATGACAGGTAGGTGGTTCCGGCGAGTCAAGCAGGTGGCTCCAGCGTGCTCGGCAGTTTGTTCAGATGGGTCTGGCAGGTGTTTTCCGTCTGTTCGGGGTGTGGTTCCAGCATCTCATGCACATGGTTCTGGCACGTCTGAGATGTGGTTCCGGTCGGCCCGACAGGTGTTTCCACAGTGTCCGCCAAGTGGTACTGGCGTAGTTGGCAGGTGATTTTGGCATGACCGGCAGGTGGTTCCAGCAAGCCCGGCAGGTGATTCCGAAGTGTTCCCCAACTGGTTGTGGCGTAGCCGGCATGCCCCTCACATGATTCCAGCTTGTCCCAGAAGTGGTGCTGGTGTAGCGGGCAGGTGATTTTGGCGTGTCCGGCAGGTGGTTCAGGCGAGTTGAGCAGGTGGTTGCGACGTGCTCGGCAGGTGCTTCCGGCGTCTCCGGCACGTGTTTCTGGCACATCTGACTGGTGGTTCCGGCATGCCCGAAAGTTGATTCCGGTCTGTCCGGTAGGTGGTTCCCGCGTGCACGACACGTGGTTCTGGTACGTCTCAGAGGTGGTTGCGTATGCCCAACAGGTGATTCCGGACTGTCCGGCACGTGCTTCTGGCACGTCTGAGAGGTGGTTCCAACATGCCCGGCAGGTCATTTCGGAGAGTCGTCCAAGTGGTTCTGGCGTAGCCCGCAGGTGATTTTGGCGTGTCCGGCAGGTGGTTCCGCCGTGCTCGGCAGGTGGTTCAGGCATGGCCGTCACGTGGTTCCAGTCTGTCCAGGACGTGTTTCCAGCTTCTCCGGCAGGTGGTTCTGGGACGTCTGAGAGGTGGTTCCGCCATGGCTGGCAGGTGATCCCGGACTGTCCCTCAGGTGGTTCTGGCATAGCCAGCAGTTGATATTGGCCTGTCCGGCAGGTGGTTCCAGCGAGTCGAACAGGTGGCTCCGGCGTTATTGGCAGGTGGTTCCGGTCTGTCCGGTAGGTGTTTCCAGCCTGTCTGGCACGTGCTTCCGGCACGTCTGAGAGGTGGTTCCGGCATGCGCGGCAGGTGATTCCGTAGTGTCCGCCAGGTGGTTCTGGCATACCCGGCAGGTGATTTTGGCGTGTCCGGCAGGTGTTTCTGGCGAGTCGAGCAGGTGGCTCCGGCATGCTCGGCACGTGCTTCTGGCGTCTCCGGCACTTGGTTCTGGTGTGTCTGAGAGCTGGTTCCGGCATGTCCGGCAGATGATTCCGGAGTGTCCGCCAAGTGGTTCTGGCATACCCAGCAGGTGATTTTGGCGTGTCAGGGAGGTGGTACCGGTGAGTCGAGCAGGTGGTTCCGGCGTGCTCAGCAGGTGGTTCAGGCGGTTCTGGCAGGTGGTATCCGTCTGTTCGGGGTGTGGTTCCAGCATCTCATGAACACGTTTCTGGCACGTCTGAGATGTGGTTCCAGCCGGCCCGACAGGTGTTTCCGCAGTGTCCGCCAAGCGGTTCTGGCGTAGTTGGCAGGTGATTTTGGCATGACCGGCAGGTGGTTCCAGCAAGCCTGGCAGGTGATTCCAAAGTGTTCACCAACTGGTTGTGGCGTAGCCGGCAGGTGATTTTTGCGTGATCGGCAGGTGGTTCTGGCGAGTCGAGCAGGTGGTTCCGGCGTGCTCGGCTGGTGCTTCCGGGGTCATTGGCACGGGGTTCTGGCATGTCTGAGAGGTGGTTTTTGCATGCCCGGCAAGTGATTCCGGAGTGTTCGCCAAGTGGTTCTGGCATAGTCGGCAGGTGATTTTGGCATGTCCGGCAGGTGGTTCAGGCGAGTTGAGCACGTGGTTCCAACGTGCTTGGCAGGTGCTTCCGGCGTCTCCGGCATGTGTTTCTGGCACATCTGACAGGTGGTTCCGGCATGCCCGAAAGGTGATTCCGGTCTGTCCGGTAGGTGGTTCCAGCCTGCACGGCATGTGGTTCTGGTACGTCTCAGAGGTGGTTGCGCATGCCCAACAGGTGATTCCGGACTGTCCGCCACATGGTTCTGGCACGTCTGAGAGGTGGTTCCGGCATGCCCGGCAGGTCATCCCAGAGAGTCCTCCAAGTGGTTCTGGCATAACACGCAGGTGATTTTGGCGTGTCCGGCAGGTTGTTCCGTTGTGCTTGGCAGGTGGTTCAGGCTTGGCCGGCAGGTGGTTCCAGACTGTCCAGGACGTGTTTCCAGCTTCTCTCGCAGGTGGTTCTGGTACGTCTGAGAGGTGGTTCCGCCATGGCTGGCAGGTGATTCCGGACCGTCCCCCAGGTGGTTCTGGCATAGCCAGCAGTTGATATTGGCCTGTCCGGCAGGTGGTTCCAGCCAGTCGAACAGTTGGCTCCGGCGTGCTCGGCAGGTGGACCGGTCTGTCCGGTAGGTGATTCCGGCGTGTCTGGCACGTGCTTCCGGCACGTCTGAGCGGTGCTACCGGCATGCGCGACAGGTGATTTCGGAGTGTCCGCCAGCGAGTTCTGGCGTACCCGGCAGGTGATTTTGGCGTGTCCGGCAGGTGTTTCTGGCGAGTCGAGCAGGTGGCTCCGGCATGCTCGGCAGGTGCTTCCGGCGTCTCCGGCACGTGGTTCTGGTGTGTCTGAGAGCTGGTTCCGGCATGTCCGGCAGATGATTCCGGAGTGTCCGCCAAGTGGTTCTGGCATACCCGGCTGGTGATTTGGGCATGTCAGGTAGGTGGTTCCGGCGAGTCAAGCAGGTGGCTCCAGCATGCTCGGCAGTTTGTTCAGATGGGTCTGGCAGGTGTTTTCCGTCTGTTCGGGGTGTGGTTCCAGCATCTCATGCACATGGTTCTGGCACGTCTGAGATGTGGTTCCGGCCGGCCCGACAGGTGTTTCCACAGTGTCCGCCAAGTGGTACTGGCGTAGTTGGCAGGTGATTTTGGCATGACCGGCAGGTGGTTCCAGCAAGCCCGGCAGGTGATTCCGAAGTGTTCCCCAACTGGTTGTGGCGTAGCCGGCAGGTGATTTTTGCGTGTCCGGCAGGTGGTTCTGGCGAGTCGAGCAGGTGATTCCGGCGTGCTCGGCAGGTGCTTCCGGAGTCATTGGCACGTGGTTCTGGCATGTCTGAGAGGTGGTTTCAGCATGCCCGGCAGGTGATTCCGGAGTGTTCGCCAAGTGTTTCCGGTGTAGCTGGCAGGTGATTTTGCATGTCCAGCGGTCGTTCCGGCGGGTCGAGCCGGTGGTTCCGGCGTGTCCGGCAGGTGGTTCCGGTCTGTCCGGCAGGTGGTTCTGTGGTGTCCGGCACGAGGTTCAGTCTGAGAGGCTGTGCCGGCATGCCCCTCACGTGATTCCGGCTTGTCCCCGAAGTGGTGCTGGTGTAGCGGGCAGGTGATTTTGGCATGTCCGGCAGGTGGTTCAGGCGAGTTGAGCAGGTGGTTGCGACGTGCTCGGCTGGTGCTTCCGGCGTCTCCGGCACGTGTTTCTGGCACATCTGACTGGTGGTTCCGGCATGCCCGAAAGTTGATTCCGGTCTGTCCGGTAGGTGGTTCCCGCGTGCACGACACGTGGTTCTGGTACGTCTCAGAGGTGGTTGCGTATGCCCAACAGGTGATTCCTGACTGTCCGCCACGTGCTTCTGGCACGTCTGAGAGGTGGTTCCAACATGCCCGGCAGGTCATTTCGGAGAGTCGTCCAAGTGGTTCTGGCGTAGCCCGCAGGTGATTTTGGCGTGTCCGGCAGGTGGTCCCGCCGTGCTCGGCAGGTGGTTCTGGCATGGCCGTCACGTGGTTCCAGTCTGTCCAGGACGTGTTTCCAGCTTCTCCGGCAGGTGGTTCTGGTACGTCTGAGAGGTGGTTCCGCCATGGCTGGCAGGTGATCCCGGACCGTCCCCCAGGTGGTTCTGGCATAGCCAGCAGTTGATATTGGCCTGTCCGGCAGGTGGTTCCAGCGAGTCGAACAGGTGGCTCCGGCGTTCTTGGCAGGTGGTTCCGGTCTGTCAGGTAGGTGTTTCCGGCCTGTCTGGCACGGGCTTCCGGCACGTCTGAGAGGTGGTTCCGTCATGCGCGGCAGGTGATTCCGTAGTGTCCGCCAGGTGGTTCTGGCATACCCGGCAGGTGATTTTGGCGTGTCCGGCAGGTGTTTCTGGCGAGTCGAGCAGGTGGCTCCGGCATGCTCGGCAGTTGCTTCCGGCGTCTCCGGCACTTGGTTCTGGTGTGTCTGAGAGCTGGTTCCGGCATGTCCGGCAGATGATTCCGGAGTGTCCGCCAAGTGGTTCTGGCATACCCAGCAGGTGATTTTGCCGTGTCGGGGACGTGGTACCAGTGAGTCGAGCAGGTGGTTCCGGCGTGCTCAGCAGGTGGTTCAGGCGGTTCTGGCAGGTGGTATCCGTGTGTTCGGGGTGTGGTTCCAGCATCTCATGAACACGTTTCTGGCACGTCTGAGATGTGGTTCCAGCCGGCCCGACAGGTGTTTCCGCAGTGTCCGCCAAGCGGTTCTGGCGTAGTTGGCAGGTGATTTTGCCATGACCGGCAGGTGGTTCCAGCAAGCCTGGCAGGTGATTCCAAAGTGTTCACCAACTGGTTGTGGCGTAGCCGGCAGGTGATTTTTGCGTGATCGGCAGGTGGTTCTGGCGAGTCGAGCAGGTGGTTCCGGCGTGCTCGGCTGGTGCTTCCGGGGTCATTGGCACGGGGTTCTGGCATGTCTGAGAGGTGGTTCCTGCATGCCCGGCAAGTGATTCCTGGGTGTTCGCCAAGTGGTTCTGGCATAGTCGGCAGGTGATTTTGGCATGTCCGGCAGGTGGTTCAGGCGAGTTGAGCAGGTGGTTCCAACGTGCTTGGCAGGTGCTTCCGGCGTCTCCGGCACGTGTTTCTGGCACATCTGACAGGTGGTTCCGGCATGCCCGAAAGGTGATTCCGGTCTGTCCGGTAGGTGGTTCCAGCCTGCACGGCATGTGGTGCTGGTACGTCTCAGAGGTGGTTGCGCATGCCCAACAGGTGATTCCGGACTGTCCGCCACATGGTTCTGGCACGTCTGAGAGGTGGTTCCGGCATGCCCGGCAGGTCATCCCAGAGAGTCCTCCAAGTGGTTCTGGCATAACACGCAGGTGATTTTGGCGTGTCCGGCAGGTTGTTCCGTTGTGCTTGGCAGGTGGTTCAGGCTTGGCCGGCAGGTGGTTCCAGACTGTCCAGGACGTGTTTCCAGCTTCTCTCGCAGGTGGTTCTGGTACGTCTGAGAGGTGGTTCCGCCATGGCTGGCAGGTGATTCCGGACCGTCCCCCAGGTGGTTCTGGCATAGCCAGCAGTTGATATTGGCCTGTCCGGCAGGTGGTTCCAGCCAGTCGAACAGTTGGCTCCGGCGTGCTCGGCAGGTGGACCGGTCTGTCCGGTAGGTGATTCCGGCGTGTCTGGCACGTGCTTCCGGCACGTCTGAGAGGTGCTACCGGCATGCGCGACAGGTGATTTCGGAGTGTCCGCCAGCGAGTTCTGGCGTACCCGGCAGGTGATTTTGGCGTGTCCGGCAGGTGTTTCTGGCGAGTCGAGCAGGTGGCTCCGGCATGCTCGGCAGGTGCTTCCGGCGTCTCCGGCACGTGGTTCTGGTGTGTCTGAGAGCTGGTTCCGGCATGTCCGGCAGATGATTCCGGAGTGTCCGCCAAGTGGTTCTGGCATACCCGGCTGGTGATTTGGGCATGTCAGGTAGGTGGTTCCGGCGAGTCAAGCAGGTGGCTCCAGCATGCTCGGCAGTTTGTTCAGATGGGTCTGGCAGGTGTTTTCCGTCTGTTCGGGGTGTGGTTCCAGCATCTCATGCACATGGTTCTGGCACGTCTGAGATGTGGTTCCGGCCGGCCCGACAGGTGTTTCCACAGTGTCCGCCAAGTGGTACTGGCGTAGTTGGCAGGTGATTTTGGCATGACCGGCAGGTGGTTCCAGCAAGCCCGGCAGGTGATTCCGAAGTGTTCCCCAACTGGTTGTGGCGTAGCCGGCAGGTGATTTTTGCGTGTCCGGCAGGTGGTTCTGGCGAGTCGAGCAGGTGATTCCGGCGTGCTCGGCAGGTGCTTCCGGAGTCATTGGCACGTGGTTCTGGCATGTCTGAGAGGTGGTTTCAGCATGCCCGGCAGGTGATTCCGGAGTGTTCGCCAAGTGTTTCCGGTGTAGCCGGCAGGTGATTTTGCATGTCCAGCGGTCGTTCCGGCGGGTCGAGCCGGTGGTTCCGGCGTGTCCGGCAGGTGGTTCCGGTCTGTCCGGCAGGTGGTTCTGTGGTGTCCGGCACGAGGTTCAGTCTGAGAGGCTGTGCCGGCATGCCCCTCACGTGATTCCGGCTTGTCCCCGAAGTGGTGCTGGTGTAGCGGGCAGGTGATTTTGGCATGTCCGGCAGGTGGTTCAGGCGAGTTGAGCAGGTGGTTGCGACGTGCTCGGCTGGTGCTTCCGGCGTCTCCGGCACGTGTTTCTGGCACATCTGACTGGTGGTTCCGGCATGCCCGAAAGTTGATTCCGGTCTGTCCGGTAGGTGGTTCCCGCGTGCACGACACGTGGTTCTGGTACGTCTCAGAGGTGGTTGCGTATGCCCAACAGGTGATTCCTGACTGTCCGCCACGTGCTTCTGGCACGTCTGAGAGGTGGTTCCAACATGCCCGGCAGGTCATTTCGGAGAGTCGTCCAAGTGGTTCTGGCGTAGCCCGCAGGTGATTTTGGCGTGTCCGGCAGGTGGTCCCGCCGTGCTCGGCAGGTGGTTCTGGCATGGCCGTCACGTGGTTCCAGTCTGTCCAGGACGTGTTTCCAGCTTCTCCGGCAGGTGGTTCTGGTACGTCTGAGAGGTGGTTCCGCCATGGCTGGCAGGTGATCCCGGACCGTCCCCCAGGTGGTTCTGGCATAGCCAGCAGTTGATATTGGCCTGTCCGGCAGGTGGTTCCAGCGAGTCGAACAGGTGGCTCCGGCGTTCTTGGCAGGTGGTTCCGGTCTGTCAGGTAGGTGTTTCCGGCCTGTCTGGCACGGGCTTCCGGCACGTCTGAGAGGTGGTTCCGTCATGCGCGGCAGGTGATTCCGTAGTGTCCGCCAGGTGGTTCTGGCATACCCGGCAGGTGATTTTGGCGTGTCCGGCAGGTGTTTCTGGCGAGTCGAGCAGGTGGCTCCGGCATGCTCGGCAGTTGCTTCCGGCGTCTCCGGCACTTGGTTCTGGTGTGTCTGAGAGCTGGTTCCGGCATGTCCGGCAGATGATTCCGGAGTGTCCGCCAAGTGGTTCTGGCATACCCAGCAGGTGATTTTGCCGTGTCGGGGACGTGGTACCAGTGAGTCGAGCAGGTGGTTCCGGCGTGCTCAGCAGGTGGTTCAGGCGGTTCTGGCAGGTGGTATCCGTGTGTTCGGGGTGTGGTTCCAGCATCTCATGAACACGTTTCTGGCACGTCTGAGATGTGGTTCCAGCCGGCCCGACAGGTGTTTCCGCAGTGTCCGCCAAGCGGTTCTGGCGTAGTTGGCAGGTGATTTTGCCATGACCGGCAGGTGGTTCCAGCAAGCCTGGCAGGTGATTCCAAAGTGTTCACCAACTGGTTGTGGCGTAGCCGGCAGGTGATTTTTGCGTGATCGGCAGGTGGTTCTGGCGAGTCGAGCAGGTGGTTCCGGCGTGCTCGGCTGGTGCTTCCGGGGTCATTGGCACGGGGTTCTGGCATGTCTGAGAGGTGGTTCCTGCATGCCCGGCAAGTGATTCCTGGGTGTTCGCCAAGTGGTTCTGGCATAGTCGGCAGGTGATTTTGGCATGTCCGGCAGGTGGTTCAGGCGAGTTGAGCAGGTGGTTCCAACGTGCTTGGCAGGTGCTTCCGGCGTCTCCGGCACGTGTTTCTGGCACATCTGACAGGTGGTTCCGGCATGCCCGAAAGGTGATTCCGGTCTGTCCGGTAGGTGGTTCCAGCCTGCACGGCATGTGGTGCTGGTACGTCTCAGAGGTGGTTGCGCATGCCCAACAGGTGATTCCGGACTGTCCGCCACATGGTTCTGGCACGTCTGAGAGGTGGTTCCGGCATGCCCGGCAGGTCATCCCAGAGAGTCCTCCAAGTGGTTCTGGCATAACACGCAGGTGATTTTGGCGTGTCTGGCAGGTTGTTCCGTTGTGCTTGGCAGGAGGTTCAGGCTTGGCCAGCAGGTGGTTCCAGACTGTCCAGGACGTGTTTCCAGCTTCTCCCGCAGGTGGTTCTGGGACGTCTGAGAGGTGGTTCCGCCATGGCTGGCAGGTGATTCCGGACCGTCCCCCAGGTGGTTCTGGCATAGCCAGCAGTTGATATTGGCCTGTCCGGCAGGTGGTTCCAGCGAGTCGAACAGGTCGCTCCGGCGTGCTCGGCAGGTGTTTCTGGTCTGTCCGGTAGGTGATTCCGGCGTGTCCGGCACGTGCTTCCGGCACGTCTGAGAGGTGGTTCCGGCATGCGCGACAGGTCGTTTCGGAGTGTCCGCCAGGTGGTTCTGGCGTACCCGGCAGGTGATTTTGGCGTGTCCGGCAGGTGTTTCTGGCGAGTCGAGCAGGTGGCTCCGGCATGCTCGGCAGGTGCTTCCGGCATCTCCGGCACGTGGTTCTGGTGTGTCTGAGAGCTGGTTCCGGCATGTCCGGCAGATGATTCCGGAGTGTCCGCCAAGTGGTTCTGGCACACCCGGCTGGTGATTTGGGCATGTCAGTTAGGTGGTTCCGGCGAGTCGAGCAGGTGGCTCCGGCGTGCTCGGCAGGTTGTTCAGACGGGTCTGGCATGTGTTTTCCGTCTGTTAGGGGTGTGGTTCCAGCATCTCATGCACATGGTTCTGGCACGTCTGAGATGTGGTTCCGGCCGGCCCGACAGGTGTTTCCACAGTGTCCGCCAAGTGGTACTGGCGTAGTTGGCAGGTGATTTTGGCATGACCGGCAGGTGGTTCCAGCAAGCCCGGCAGGTGATTCCGAAGTGTTCCCCAACTGGTTGTGGCGTAGCCGGCAGGTGATTTTTGCGTGTCCGGCAGGTGGTTCTGGCGAGTCGAGCCGGTGGTTCCGGCGTGCTCGGCAGGTACTCCCGGGGTCATTGGCACGTGGTTCTGGCATATCTGAGAGGTGGTTCCGGCATGCCCGGCAGGTGATTCCGGAGTGTTCGCCAAGTGTTTCCAGCGTAGCCGGCAGGTGATTTTGCATGTCCAGCGGTCGTTCCGGCGGGTCGAGCCGGTGGTTCCGGCGTGTCCGGCAGGTGGTTCCGGTCTGTCTGGCAGGTGGTTCTGTGGTGTCCGGCATGAGGTTCAGTCTGAGAGGCTGTGCCGGCATGCCCCTCACGTGATTCCGGCTTGTCCCCGAAGTGGTGCTGGTGTAGCGGGCAGGTGATTTTGGCGTGTCCGGCAGGTGGTTCAGGCGAGTTGAGCAGGTGGTTGCGACGTGCTCGGCAGGTGCTTCCGGCGTCTCCGGCACGTGTTTCTGGCACATCTGACTGGTGGTTCCGGCATGCCCGAAAGTTGATTCCGGTCTGTCCGGTAGGTGGTTCCCGCGTGCATGGCACGTGGCTCTGGTACGTGTCAGAGGTGGTTGCGTATGCCCAACAGGTGATTCCGGACTGTCCGCCACGTGCTTCTGGCACGTCTGAGAGGTGGTTCCAACATGCCCGGCAGGTCATTTCGGAGAGTCGTCCAAGGGGTTCTGGCGTAGCCCGCAGGTGATTTTGGCGTGTCCGGCAGGTGGTTCCGCCGTGCTCGGCAGGTGGTTCAGGCATGGCCGTCACGTGGTTCCAGTCTGTCCAGGAAATGTTTCCAGCTTCTCCGGCAGGTGGTTCTGGTACGTCTGAGAGGTGGTTCCGCCATGGCTGGCAGGTGATTCCGGACCGTCCCCCAGGTGGTTCTGGCATAGCCAGCAGTTGATATTGGCCTGTCCGGCAGGTGGTTCCAGCCAGTCGAACAGTGGGCTCCGGCGTGCTCGGCAGGTGGTTCCGGGCTGTCCGGTAGGTGTTTCCGGCGTGTCCGGCACGTGCTTCCGGCACGTCTGAGAGGTGGTTCCGGCATGCGCGGCAAGTGATTCCATAGTGTCCGCCAGGTGGTTCTGGCATACCCGACAGTTGATTTTGGCGTGTCCGGCAGGTGTTTCTGGCGAGTCGAGCAGGTGGCTCCGGCATGCTCGGCAGGTGCTTCCGGCGTCTCCGGCACTTGGTTCTGGTGTGTCTGAGAGCTGGTTCCGGCATGTCCGGCAGTTGATTCCGGAGTGTCCGCCAAGTGGTTCTGGCATACCCAGCAGGTGATCTTGGCGTGTCAGGGAGGTGGTACCTGTGAGTAGAGCTGGTGGTTCCGGCGTGCTCAGCAGGTAGTTCCGGCGGTTCTGGCAGTTGGTATCCGTCTGTTCGGGGTGTGGTTCCAGCATCTCATGAACACGTTTCTGGCACGTCTGAGATGTGGTTCCAGCCGGCCCGACAGGTGTTTCCGCAGTGTCCGCCAAGCGGTTCTGGCGTAGTTGGCATGTGATTTTGGCATGACCGGCAGGTGGTTCCAGCAAGCCTGGCAGGTGATTCCAAAGTGTTCACCAACTGGTTGTGGCGTAGCCGGCAGGTGATTTTTGCGTGATCGGCAGGTGGTTCTGGCGAGTCGAGCAGGTGGTTCCGGCGGGCTCGGCAGGTGGTTCCGGTCTGTCCGTTAGGTGATTCCGGCGTGTCCGGCACGTGCTTCCAGCACGTCTGAGAGGTGGTTCCGGCATGCGCGACAGGTGATTTCGGAGTGTCCGCCAGGTGGTTCTGGCGTACCCGGCAGGTGATTTTGGCGTGTCCGGCAGGTGTTTCTGGCGAGTCGAGCAGGTGGCTCCGGCATGCTCGACAGGTGCTTCCGGCGTCTCCGGCACGTGGTTTTGGTGTGTCTGAGAGCTGGTTCCGGCATGTCCGGCAGATGATTCCGGAGTGTCCGCCAAGTGGTTCTGGCATACCCGGCTGGTGATTTTGGCATGTCCGGCAGGTGGTTCAGGCGAGTTGAGCAGGTGGTTCCAACGTGCTTGGCAGGTGCTTCCGGCGTCTCCGGCACGTGTTTCTGGCACATCTGACAGGTGGTTCCGGCATGCCCGAAAGGTGATTCCGGTCTGTCCGGTAGGTGGTTCCAGCCTGCACGGCATGTGGTTCTGGTACGTCTCAGAGGTGGTTGCGCATGCCCAACAGGTGATTCCGGGCTGTCCGCCACATGGTTCTGGCACGTCTGAGAGGTGGTTCCGGCATGCCCGGCAGGTCATCCCAGAGAGTCCTCCAAGTGGTTCTGGCATAACACGCAGGTGATTTTGGCGTGTCTGGCAGGTTGTTCCGTTGTGCTTGGCAGGTGGTTCAGGCTTGGCCAGCAGGTGGTTCCAGACTGTCCAGGACGTGTTTCCAGCTTCTCCCGCAGGTGGTTCTGGGACGTCTGAGAGGTGGTTCCGCCATGGCTGGCAGGTGATTCTGGACCGTCCCCCAGGTGGTTCTGGCATAGCCAGCAGTTGATATTGGCCTGTCCGGCAGGTGGTTCCAGCGAGTCGAACAGGTCGCTCCGGCGTGCTCGGCAGGTGTTTCTGGTCTGTCCGGTAGGTGATTCCGGCGTGTCCGGCACGTGATTCCGGCACGTCTGAGAGGTGGTTCCGGCATGCGCGACAGGTCGTTTCGGCGTGTCCGCCAGGTGGTTCTGGCGTACCCGGCAGGTGATTTTGGCGTGTCCGGCAGGTGTTTCTGGCGAGTCGAGCAGGTGGCTCCAGCATGCTCGGCAGGTGCTTCCGGCATCTCCGGCACGTGGTTCTGGTGTGTCTGAGAGCTGGTTCCGGCATGTCCGGCAGATGATTCCGGAGTGTCCGCCAAGTGGTTCTGGCACACCCGGCTGGCGATTTGGGCATGTCAGGTAGGTGGTTCTGGCGAGTCGAGCAGGTGGCTCCGGCGTGCTCGGCAGGTTGTTCAGACGGGTCTGGCATGTGTTTTCCGTCTGTTCGGGGTGTGGTTCCAGCATCTCATGCACATGGTTCTGGCACGTCTGAGATGTGGTTCCGGCCGGCCCGACAGGTGTTTCCACAGTGTCCGCCAAGTGGTACTGGCGTAGTTGGCAGGTGATTTTGGCATGACCGGCAGGTGGTTCCAGCAAGCCCGGCAGGTGATTCCGAAGTGTTCCCCAACTGGTTGTGGCGTAGCCGGCAGGTGATTTTTGCGTGTCCGGCAGGTGGTTCTGGCGAGTCGAGCAGGTGGTTCCTGCGTGCTCGGCAGGTGCTTCCGGGGTCATTGGCACGTGGTTCTGGCATATCTGAGAGGTGGTTCCGGCATGCCCGGCAGGTGATTCCGGAGTGTTCGCCAAGTGTTTCCGGCGTAGCCGGCAGGTGATTTTGCATGTCCAGCGGTCGTTCCGGCGGGTCGAGCCGGTGGTTCCGGCGTGTCCGGCAGGTGGTTCCAGTCTGTCCGGCAGGTGGTTCTGTGGTGTCCGGCACGAGGTTCAGTCTCAGAGGCTGTGCCGGCATGCCCCTCACGTGATTCCGGCTTGTCCCCGAAGTGGTGCTGGTGTAGCGGGCAGGTGATTTTGGAGTGTCCGGCAGGTGGTTCAGGCGAGTTGAGCAGGTGGTTGCGACGTGCTCGGCAGGTGCTTAAGGCGTCTCAGGCACGTGTTTCTGGCACATCTGACTGGTGGTTCCGGCATGCCCAAGAGTTGATTCCGGTCTGTCCAGTAGGTGGTTCCGGCGTGCACGGCACGTGGTTCTGGTACGTCTCAGTGGTGGTTGCGTATGTCCAACAGGTGATTCCGGACTGTCCGCCACGTGCTTCTGGCACGTCTGAGAGGTGGTTCCAACATGCCCGGCAGGTCATTTCGGAGAGTCGTCCAAGTGGTTCTGGCGTAGCCCGCAGGTGATTTTGGCGTGTCCGGCAGGTGGTTCCGCCGTGCTCGGCAGGTGGTTCAGGCATGGCCGTCACGTGGTTCCAGTCTGTCCAGGACGTGTTTCCAGCTTCTCCGGCAGGTGGTTCTGGTACGTCTGAGAGGTGGTTCCGCCATGGCTGGCAGGTGATCCAGGACTGTCCCCCAGGTGGTTCTGGCATAGCCAGCAGTTGATATTGGCCTGTCCGGCAGGTGGTTCCAGCGAGTCGAACAGGTGGCTCCGGCGTTCTTGGCAGGTGGTTCCGGTCTGTCCGGTAGGTGTTTCCGGCCTGTCTGGCACGTGCTTCCGGCACGTCTGAGAGGTGGTTCCGGCATGCGCGGCAGGTGATTCCGTAGTGTCCGCCAGGTGGTTCTGGCGTACCCGGCAGGTGATTTTGGCGTGTCCGGCAGGTGTTTCTGGCGAGTCGAGCAGGTGGCTCCGGCATGCTCGGCAGGTGCTTCCGGCGTCTCCGGCACTTGGTTCTGGTGTGTCTGAGAGCTGGTTCCGGCATGTCCGGCAGATGATTCCGGAGTGTCCGCCAAGTGGTTCTGGCATACCCAGCAGGTGATTTTGGCGTGTCAGGGAGGTGGTACCGGTGAGTCGAGCAGGTGGTTCCGGCGTGCTCAGCAGGTGGTTCAGGCGGTTCTGGCAGGTGGTATCCGTCTGTTCGGGGTGTGGTTCCAGCATCTCATGAACACGTTTCTGGCACGTCTGAGATGTGGTTCCGGCCGGCCCGACAGGTGATTCCGCAGTGTCCGCCAAGCGGTTCTGGCGTAGTTGGCAGGTGATTTTGGCATGACTGGCAGGTGGTTCCACGAAATCTGGCAGGTGATTCCAAAGTGTTCACCAACTGGTTGTGGCGTAGCCAGCAGGTGATTTTTGCGTGATCGGCAGGTGGTTCTGGCGAGTCGAGCAGGTGGTTCCGGCGTGCTCGGCTGGTGCTTCCGGGGTCATTGGCACGGGGTTCTGGCATGTCTGAGAGGTGGTTCCTGCATGCCCGGCAAGTGATTCCGGAGTGTTCGCCAAGTGGTTCTGGCATAGTCGGCAGGTGATTTTGGCATGTCCGGCAGGTGGTTCAGGCGAGTTGAGCAGGTGGTTCCAACGTGCTTGGCAGGTGCTTCCGGCGTCTCCGGCACGTGTGTGTGGCACATCTGACAGGTGGTTGCGGCATGCCCGAAAGGTGATTCCGGTCTGTCCGGTAGGTGGTTCCAGCCTGCACGGCATGTGGTTCTGGTACGTCTCAGAGGTGGTTGCGCATGCCCAACATTTGATTCCGGACTGTCCGCCACATGGTTCTGGCACGTCTGAGAGGTGGTTCCGGCATGCCCGGCAGGTCATCCCAGAGAGTCCTACAAGTGGTTCTGGCATAGCACGCAGGTGATTTTGGCGTGTCCGGCAGGTGGTTCCGCCGTGCTCGGCAGGTGGTTCAGGCATGGCCGTCACGTGGTTCCAGTCTGTCCAGGACGTGTTTCCAGCTTCTCCGGCAGGTGGTTCTGGTACGTCTGAGAGGTGGTTCCGCCATGGCTGGCAGGTGATCCCGGACTGTCCCCCAGGTGGTTCTGGCATAGCCAGCAGTTGATATTGGCCTGTCCGGCAGGTGGTTCCAGCGAGTCGAACAGGTGGCTCCGGCGTTCTTGGCAGGTGTTTCCGGTCTGTCCGGTAGGTGTTTCCGGCGTGTCTGGCACGTGCTTCCGGCACGTCTGAGAGGTGGTTCCATCATGCGCGACAGGTGATTCCGGAGTGTCCGTCAGGTGGTTCTGGCATACCCGGCAGGTGATTTTGGCGTGTCCGGCAGGTGTTTCTGGCGAGTCGAGCAGGTGGCTCCGGCATGCTCGGCAGGTGCTTCCGGCGTCTCCGGCACTTGGTTCTGGTGTGTCTGAGAGCTGGTTCCGGCATGTCCGGCAGATGATTCCAGAGTGTCCGCCAAGTGGTTCTGGCATACCCAGCAGGTGATTTTGGCGTGTCAGGGAGGTGGTACCGGTGAGTCGAGCAGGTGGTTCCGGCGTTCTCAGCAGGTGGTTCAGGCGGTTCTGGCAGGTGGTATCCTTCTGTTCGGCGTGTGGTTCCAGCATCTCATGAACACGTTTCTGGAACGTCTGAGATGTGGTTCCAGCCGGCCCGAGAGGTGTTTCCGCAGTGTCCGCCAAGCGGTTCTGGCGTAGTTGGCAGGTGATTTTGGCATGACCGGCAGGTGGTTCCAGCAAGCCTGGCAGGTGATTCCAAAGTGTTCACCAACTGGTTGTGGCGTAGCCGGCAGGTGATTTTTGCGTGATCGGCAGGTGGTTCTGGCGAGTCGAGCCGGTGGTTCCGGCGTGCTCGGCTGGTGCTTCCGGGGTCATTGGCACGGGGTTCTGGCATGTCTGAGAGGTGGTTCCTGCATGCCCGGCAAGTGATTCCGGAGTGTTCGCCAAGTGGTTCTGGCATAGTCGGCAGGTGATTTTGGCATGTCCGGCAGGTGGTTCAGGCGAGTTGAGCAGGTGGTTCCAACGTGCTTGGCAGGTGCTTCCGGCGTCTCCGGCACGTGTTTCTGGCACATCTGACAGGTGGTTCCGGCATGCCCGAAAGGTGATTCCGGTCTGTCCAGTAGGTGGTTCCAGCCTGCACGGCATGTGGTTCTGGTACGTCTCAGAGGTGGTTGCGCATGCCCAACAGGTGATTCCGGACTGTCCGCCACATGGTTCTGGCACGTCTGAGAGGTGGTTCCGGCATGCCCGGCAGGTCATCCCAGAGAGTCCTCCAAGTGGTTCTGGCATAACACGCAGGTGATTTTGGCGTGTCCGGCAGGTTGTTCCGTTGTGCTTGGCAGGTGGTTCAGGCTTGGCCGGCAGGTGGTTCCAGACTGTCCAGGACGTGTTTCCAGCTTCTCCGGCAGGTGGTTCTGGTACGTCTGAGAGGTGGTTCCGCCATGGCTGGCAGGTGATTCCGGACCGTCCCCCAGGTGGTTCTGGCATAGCCAGCAGTTGATATTGGCCTGTCCGGCAGGTGGTTCCAGCGAGTCGAACAGTTGGCTCCGGCGTGCTCGGCAGGTGGTTCCGGTCTGTCCGGTAGGTGATTCCGGTGTGTCTGGCACGTGCTTCCGGCACGCCTGAGAGGTGGTTCCGGCATGCGCGACAGGTGATTTCGGAGTGTCCGCCAGCGGGTTCTGGCATACCCGGCTGGTGATTTTGGCATGTCAGGTAGGTGGTTCCGGCGAGTCGAGCAGGTGGCTCCGGCGTGCTCGGCAGGTTGTTCAGATGGGTCTGGCAGGTGTTTTCCGTCTGTTCGGGGTGTGGTTCCAGCATCTCATGCACATGGTTCTGGCACGTCTGAGATGTGGTTCCGGCCAGCCCGACAGGTGTTTCCACAGTGTCCGCCAAGTGGTACTGGCGTAGTTGGCAGGTGATTTTGGCATGACCGGCAGGTGGTTCCAGCAAGCCCGGCAGGTGATTCCGAAGTGTTCCCCAACTGGTTGTGGCGTAGCCGGCAGGTGATTTTTGCGTGTCCGTCAGGTGGTTCTGGCGAGTCGAGCAGGTGGTTCCTGCGTGCTCGGCAGGTGCTTCCGGGGTCATTGGCACGTGGTTCTGGCATATCTGAGAGGTGGTTCCGGCATGCCCGGCAGGTGATTCCGGAGTGTTCGCCAAGTGTTTCCGGCGTAGCCGGCAGGTGATTTTGCATGTCCAGCGGTCGTTCCGGCGGGTCGAGCCGGTGGTTCCGGCGTGTCCGGCAGGTGGTCCCGGTCTGTCCGGCAGGTGGTTCTGTGGTGTCCGGCACGAGGTTCAGTCTGAGAGGCTGTGCCGGCATGCCCCTCACGTGATTCCGGCTTGTCCCCGAAGTGGTGCTGGTGTAGCGGGCAGGTGATTTTGGCGTGTCCGGCAGGTGGTTCAGGCGAGTTGAGCAGGTGGTTGCGACGTGCTCGGCAGGTGCTTCCGGCGTCTCCGGCACGTGTTTCTGGCACATCTGACTGGTGGTTCCGGCATGCCCGAAAGTTGATTCCGGTCTGTCCGGTAGGTGGTTCCGGCGTGCACGTCACGTGGTTGTGGTGCGTCTCAGAGGTGGTTGCGTATGCCCAACAGGTGATTCCGGACTGTCCGCCACGTGCTTCTGGCACGTCTGAGAGGTGGTTCCAACATGCCCGGCAGGTCATTTCGGAGAGTCGTCCAAGTGGTTCTGGCGTAGCCCGCAGGTGATTTTGGCGTGTCCGGCAGGTGGTTCCGCCGTGCTCGGCAGGTGGTTCAGGCATGGCCGTCACGTGGTTCCAGTCTGTCCAGGACGTGTTTCCAGCTTCTCCGGCAGGTGGTTCTGGTACGTCTGAGAGGTGGTTCCGCCATGGCTGGCAAGTGATCCCGGACTGTCCCCCAGGTGGTTCTGGCATAGCCAGCAGTTGATATTGGCCTGTCCGGCAGGTGGTTCCAGCGAGTCGAACAGGTGGCTCCGGCGTTCTTGGCAGGTGGTTCCGGTCTGTCCGGTAGGTGTTTCCGGCCTGTCTGGCACGTGCTTCCGGCATGTCTGAGAGGTGGTTCCGGCATGCGCGGCAGGTGATTCCGTAGTGTCCGCCAGGTGGTTCTGGCATACCCAGCAGGTGATTTTGCCGTGTCGGGGACGTGGTACCGGTGAGTCGAGCAGGTGGTTCCGGCGTGCTCAGCAGGTGGTTCAGGTGGTTCTGGCAGGTGGTATCCGTCTGTTCGGGGTGTGCTTCCAGCATCTCATGAACACGTTTCTGGCACGTCTGAGATGTGGTTCCAGCCGGCCCGACAGGTGTTTCCACAGTGTCCGCCAAGCGGTTCTGGCATAGTTGGCAGGTGATTTTGGCATGACCGGCAGGTGGTTCCAGCAAGCCTGGCAGGTGATTCCAAAGTGTTCACCAACTGGTTGTGGCGTAGCCGGCAGGTGATTTTTGCGTGATCGGCAGGTGGTTCTGGCGAGTCGAGCAGGTGGTTCCGGCGTGCTCGGCTGGTGCTTCCGGGGTCATTGGCACGGGGTTCTGGCATGTCTGAGAGGTGGTTCCTGCATGCCCGGCAAGTGATTCCGGAGTGTTCGCCAAGTGGTTCTGGCATAGTCAGCAGGTGATTTTGGCATGTACGGCAGGTGGTTCAGGCGAGTTGAGCAGGTGGTTCCAACGTGCTTGGCAGGTGCTTCCGGCGTCTCCGGCACGTGTTTCTGGCACATCTGACAGGTGGTTCCGGCATGCCCGAAAGGTGATTCCGGTCTGTCCGGTAGGTGGTTCCAGCCTGCACGGCATGTGGTTCTGGTACGTCTCAGAGGTGGTTTCGCATGCCCAACAGGTGATTCCGGACTGTCCGCCACATGGTTCTGGCACGTCTGAGAGGTGGTTCCGGCATGCCCGGCAGGTCATCCCAGAGAGTCCTCCAAGTGGTTCTGGCATAACACGCAGGTGATTTTGGCGTGTCCGGCAGGTGGTTCCGCCGTGCTCGGCAAGTGGTTCAGGCATGGCCGTCACGTGGTTCCAGTCTGTCCAGGACGTGTTTCCAGCTTCTCCGGCAGGTGGTTCTGGTACGTCTGAGAGGTGGTTCCGCCATGGCTGGCAGGTGATCCCGGACTGTCCCCCAGGTGGTTCTGGCATAGCCAGCAGTTGATATTGGCCTGTCCGGCAGGTGGTTCCAGCGAGTCGAACAGTTGGCTCCGGCGTGCTCGGCAGGTGGTTCCGGTCTGTCCGGTAGGTGATTCCGGTGTGTCTGGCACGTGCTTCCGGCACGCCTGAGAGGTGGTTCCGGCATGCGCGACAGGTGATTTCGGAGTGTCCGCCAGCGGGTTCTGGCATACCCGGCTGGTGATTTTGGCATGTCAGGTAGGTGGTTCCGGCGAGTCGAGCAGGTGGCTCCGGCGTGCTCGGCAGGTTGTTCAGATGGGTCTGGCAGGTGTTTTCCGTCTGTTCGGGGTGTGGTTCCAGCATCTCATGCACATGGTTCTGGCACGTCTGAGATGTGGTTCCGGCCAGCCCGACAGGTGTTTCCACAGTGTCCGCCAAGTGGTACTGGCGTAGTTGGCAGGTGATTTTGGCATGACCGGCAGGTGGTTCCAGCAAGCCCGGCAGGTGATTCCGAAGTGTTCCCCAACTGGTTGTGGCGTAGCCGGCAGGTGATTTTTGCGTGTCCGGCAGGTGGTTCTGGCGAGTCGAGCAGGTGGTTCCGGCGTGCTCGGCAGGTGCTTCCGGGGTCATTGGCACGTGGTTCTGGCATATCTGAGAGGTGGTTCCGGCATGCCCGGCAGGTGATTCCGGAGTGTTCGCCAAGTGTTTCCGGCGTAGCCGGCAGGTGATTTTGCATGTCCAGCGGTCGTTCCGGCGGGTCGAGCCGGTGGTTCCGGCGTGTCCGGCAGGTGGTCCCGGTCTGTCCGGCAGGTGGTTCTGTGGTGTCCAGCACGAGGTTCAGTCTGAGAGGCTGTGCCGGCATGCCCCTCACGTGATTCCGGCTTGTCCCCGAAGTGGTGCTGGTGTAGCGGGCAGGTGATTTTGGCGTGTCCGGCAGGTGGTTCAGGCGAGTTGAGCAGGTGGTTCCGACGTGCTCGGCAGGTGCTTCCGGCGTCTCCGGCACGTGTTTCTGGCACATCTGACTGGTGGTTCCGGCATGCCCGAAAGTTGATTCCGGTCTGTCCGGTAGGTGGTTCCGGCGTGCACGTCACGTGGTTCTGGTGCGTCTCAGAGGTGGTTGCGTATGCCCAACAGGTGATTCCGGACTGTCCGCCACGTGCTTCTGGCACGTCTGAGAGGTGGTTCCAACATGCCCGGCAGGTCATTTCGGAGAGTCGTCCAAGTGGTTCTGGCGTAGCCCGCAGGTGATTTTGGCGTGTCCGGCAGGTGGTTCCGCCGTGCTCGGCAGGTGGTTCAGGCATGGCCGTCACGTGGTTCCAGTCTGTCCAGGACGTGTTTCCAGCTTCTCCGGCAGGTGGTTCTGGTACGTCTGAGAGGTGGTTCCGCCATGGCTGGCAAGTGATCCCGGACTGTCCCCCAGGTGGTTCTGGCATAGCCAGCAGTTGATATTGGCCTGTCCGGCAGGTGGTTCCAGCGAGTCGAACAGGTGGCTCCGGCGTTCTTGGCAGGTGGTTCCGGTCTGTCCGGTAGGTGTTTCCGGCCTGTCTGGCACGTGCTTCCGGCATGTCTGAGAGGTGGTTCCGGCATGCGCGGCAGGTGATTCCGTAGTGTCCGCCAGGTGGTTCTGGCATACCCAGCAGGTGATTTTGCCGTGTCGGGGACGTGGTACCGGTGAGTCGAGCAGGTGGTTCCGGCGTGCTCAGCAGGTGGTTCAGGTGGTTCTGGCAGGTGGTATCCGTCTGTTCGGGGTGTGCTTCCAGCATCTCATGAACACGTTTCTGGCACGTCTGAGATGTGGTTCCAGCCGGCCCGACAGGTGTTTCCGCAGTGTCCGCCAAGCGGTTCTGGCATAGTTGGCAGGTGATTTTGGCATGACCGGCAGGTGGTTCCAGCAAGCCTGGCAGGTGATTCCAAAGTGTTCACCAACTGGTTGTGGCGTAGCCGGCAGGTGATTTTTGCGTGATCGGCAGGTGGTTCTGGCGAGTCGAGCAGGTGGTTCCGGCGTGCTCGGCTGGTGCTTCCGGGGTCATTGGCACGGGGTTCTGGCATGTCTGAGAGGTGGTTCCTGCATGCCCGGCAAGTGATTCCGGAGTGTTCGCCAAGTGGTTCTGGCATAGTCGGCAGGTGATTTTGGCATGTCCGGCAGGTGGTTCAGGCGAGTTGAGCAGGTGGTTCCAACGTGCTTGGCAGGTGCTTCCGGCGTCTCCGGCACGTGTTTCTGGCACATCTGACAGGTGGTTCCGGCATGCCCGAAAGGTGATTCCGGTCTGTCCGGTAGGTGGTTCCAGCCTGCACGGCATGTGGTTCTGGTACGTCTCAGAGGTGGTTGCGCATGCCCAACAGGTGATTCCGGGCTGTCCGCCACATGGTTCTGGCACGTCTGAGAGGTGGTTCCGGCATGCCCGGCAGGTCATCCCAGAGAGTCCTCCAAGTGGTTCTGGCATAACACGCAGGTGATTTTGGCGTGTCTGGCAGGTTGTTCCGTTGTGCTTGGCAGGTGGTTCAGGCTTGGCCGGCAGGTGGTTCCAGACTGTCCAGGACGTGTTTCCAGCTTCTCCCGCAGGTGGTTCTGGGACGTCTGAGAGGTGGTTCCGCCATGGCTGGCAGGTGATTCCGGACCGTCCCCCAGGTGGTTCTGGCATAGCCAGCAGTTGATATTGGCCTGTCCGGCAGGTGGTTCCAGCGAGTCGAACAGGTCGCTCCGGCGTGCTCGGCAGGTGTTTCTGGTCTGTCCGGTAGGTGATTCCGGCGTGTCCGGCACGTGATTCCGGCACGTCTGAGAGGTGGTTCCGGCATGCGCGACAGGTCGTTTCGGAGTGTCCGCCAGGTGGTTCTGGCGTACCCGGCAGGTGATTTTGGCGTGTCCGGCAGGTGTTTCTGGCGAGTCGAGCAGGTGGCTCCGGCATGCTCGGCAGGTGCTTCCGGCATCTCCGGCACGTGGTTCTGGTGTGTCTGAGAGCTGGTTCCGGCATGTCCGGCAGATGATTCCGGAGTGTCCGCCAAGTGGTTCTGGCACACCCGGCTGGCGATTTGGGCATGTCAGGTAGGTGGTTCTGGCGAGTCGAGCAGGTGGCTCCGGCGTGATCGGCAGGTTGTTCAGACGGGTCTGGCATGTGTTTTCCGTCTGTTCGGCGTGTGGTTCCAGCATCTCATGCACATGGTTCTGGCACGTCTGAGATGTGGTTCCGGCCGGCCCGACAGGTGTTTCCACAGTGTCCGCCAAGTGGTACTGGCGTAGTTGGCAGGTGATTTTCGCATGACCGGCAGGTGGTTCCAGCAAGCCCGGCAGGTGATTCCGAAGTGTTCCCCAACTGGTTGTGGCGTAGCCGGCAGGTGATTTTTGCGTGTCCGGCAGGTGGTTCTGGCGAGTCGAGCAGGTGGTTCCTGCGTGCTCGGCAGGTGCTTCCGGGGTCATTGGCACGTGTTCTGGCATATCTGAGAGGTGGTTCCGGCATGCCCGGCAGGTGATTCCGGAGTGTTCGCCAAGTGTTTCCGGCGTAGCCGGCAGGTGATTTTGCATGTCCAGCGGTCGTTCCGGCGGGTCGAGCCGGTGGTTCCGGCGTGTCCGGCAGGTGGTTCCGGTCTGTCCGGCAGGTGGTTCTGTGGTGTCCGGCACGAGGTTCAGTCTGAGAGGCTGTGCCGGCATGCCCCTCACGTGATTCCGGCTTGTCCCCGAAGTGGTGCTGGTGTAGCGGGCAGGTGATTTTGGAGTGTCCGGCAGGTGGTTCAGGCGAGTTGAGCAGGTGGTTGCGACGTGCTCGGCAGGTGCTTCCAGCGTCTCCGGCACGTGTTTCTGGCACATCTGACTGGTGGTTCCGGCATGCCCAAGAGTTGATTCCGGTCTGTCCAGTAGGTGGTTCCGGCGTGCACGGCACGTGGTTCTGGTACGTCTTAGTGGTGGTTGCGTATGTCCAACAGGTGATTCCGGACTGTCCACCACGTGCTTCTGGCACGTCTGAGAGGTGGTTCCAACATGCCCGGCAGGTCATTTCGGAGAGTCGTCCAAGTGGTTCTGGCGTAGCCCACAGGTGATTTTGGAGTGTCCGGCAGGTGGTTCCGCCGTGCTCGGCAGGTGGTTCAGGCATGGCCGTCACGTGGTTCCAGTCTGTCCAGGACGTGTTTCCAGCTTCTCCGGCAGGTGGTTCTGGGACGTCTGAGAGGTGGTTCCGCCATGGCTGGCAGGTGATCCAGGACTGTCCCCCAGGTGGTTCTGGCATAGCCAGCAGTTGATATTGGCCTGTCCGGCAGGTGGTTCCAGCGAGTCGAACAGGTGGCTCCGGCGTTCTTGGCAGGTGGTTCCGGTCTGTCCGGTAGGTGTTTCCGGCCTGTCTGGCACGTGCTTCCGGCACGTCTGAGAGGTGGTTCCGGCATGCGCGGCAGGTGATTCCGTAGTGTCCGCCAGGTGGTTCTGGCATAACCGGCAGGTGATTTTGGCGTGTCCGGGAGGTGTTTCTGGCGAGTCGAGCATGTGGCTCCGGCATGCTCGGCAGGTGCTTCCGGCGTCTCCGGCACTTGGTTCTGGTGTGTCTGAGAGCTGGTTCCGGCATGTCCGGCAGATGATTCCGGAGTGTCCGCCAAGTGGTTCTGGCATACCCAGCAGGTGATTTTGCCGTGTCGGGGACGTGGTACCGGTGAGTCGAGCAGGTGGTTCCGGCGTGCTCAGCAGGTGGTTCAGGTGGTTCTGGCAGGTGGTATCCGTCTGTTCGGGGTGTGCTTCCAGCATCTCATGAACACGTTTCTGGCACGTCTGAGATGTGGTTCCAGCCGGCCCGACAGGTGTTTCCGCAGTGTCCGCCAAGCGGTTCTGGCATAGTTGGCAGGTGATTTTGGCATGACCGGCAGGTGGTTCCAGCAAGCCTGGCAGGTGATTCCAAAGTGTTCACCAACTGGTTGTGGCGTAGCCGGCAGGTGATTTTTGCGTGATCGGCAGGTGGTTCTGGCGAGTCGAGCAGGTGGTTCCGGCGTGCTCGGCTGGTGCTTCCGGGGTCATTGGCACGGGGTTCTGGCATGTCTGAGAGGTGGTTCCTGCATGCCCGGCAAGTGATTCCGGAGTGTTCGCCAAGTGGTTCTGGCATAGTCGGCAGGTGATTTTGGCATGTCCGGCAGGTGGTTCAGGCGAGTTGAGCAGGTGGTTCCAACGTGCTTGGCAGGTGCTTCCGGCGTCTCCGGCACGTGTTTCTGGCACATCTGACAGGTGGTTCCGGCATGCCCGAAAGGTGATTCCGGTCTGTCCGGTAGGTGGTTCCAGCCTGCACGGCATGTGGTTCTGGTACGTCTCAGAGGTGGTTGCGCATGCCCAACAGGTGATTCCGGACTGTCCGCCACATGGTTCTGGCACGTCTGAGAGGTGGTTCCGGCATGCCCGGCAGGTCATCCCAGAGAGTCCTCCAAGTGGTTCTGGCATAACACGCAGGTGATTTTGGCGTGTCTGGCAGGTTGTTCCGTTGTGCTTGGCAGGTGGTTCAGGCTTGGCCAGCAGGTGGTTCCAGACTGTCCAGGACGTGTTTCCAGCTTCTCCCGCAGGTGGTTCTGGGACGTCTGAGAGGTGGTTCCGCCATGGCTGGCAGGTGATTCCGGACCGTCCCCCAGGTGGTTCTGGCATAGCCAGCAGTTGATATTGGCCTGTCCGGCAGGTGGTTCCAGCGAGTCGAACAGGTCGCTCCGGCGTGCTCGGCAGCTGTTTCTGGTCTGTCCGGTAGGTGATTCCGGCGTGTCCGGCACGTGATTCCGGCACGTCTGAGAGGTGGTTCCAGCCTGTGCGACAGGTCGTTTCGGAGTGTCCGCCAGGTGGTTCTGGCGTACCCGGCAGGTGATTTTGGCGTGTCCGGCAGGTGTTTCTGGCGAGTCGAGCAGGTGGCTCCGGCATGCTCGGCAGGTGCTTCCGGCATCTCCGGCACGTGGTTCTGGTGTGTCTGAGAGCTGGTTCCGGCATGTCCGGCAGATGATTCCGGAGTGTCCGCCAAGTGGTTCTGGCATACCCGGCTGGCGATTTGGGCATGTCAGGTAGGTGGTTCCGGCGAGTCGAGCAGGTGGCTCCGGCGTGCTCGGCAGGTTGTTCAGATGGGTCTGGCAGGTGTTTTCCGTCTGTTCGGGGTGTGGTTCCAGCATCTCATGCACATGGTTCTGGCACGTCTGAGATGTGGTTCCGGCCGGCCCGACAGGTGTTTCCACAGTGTCCGCCAAGTGGTACTGGCGTAGTTGGCAGGTGATTTTGGCATGACCGGCAGGTGGTTCCAGCAAGCCCGGCAGGTGATTCCGAAGTGTTCCCCAACTGGTTGTGGCGTAGCCGGCAGGTGATTTTTGCGTGTCCGGCAGGTGGTTCTGGCGAGTCGAGCAGGTGGTTCCTGCGTGCTCGGCAGGTGCTTCCGGGGTCATTGGCACGTGGTTCTGGCATATCTGAGAGGTGGTTCCGGCATGCCCGGCAGGTGATTCCGGAGTGTTCGCCAAGTGTTTCCGGCGTAGCCGGCAGGTGATTTTGCATGTCCAGCGGTCGTTCCGGCGGGTCGAGCCGGTGGTTCCGGCGTGTCCGGCAGGTGGTTCCGGTCTGTCCGGCAGGTGGTTCTGTGGTGTCCGGCACGAGGTTCAGTCTGAGAGGCTGTGCCGGCATGCCCCTCACGTGATTCCGGCTTGTCCCCGAAGTGGTGCTGGTGTAGCGGGCAGGTGATTTTGGCGTGTCCGGCAGGTGGTTCAGGCGAGTTGAGCAGGTGGTTGCGACGTGCTCGGCAGGTGCTTCCGGCGTCTCCGGCACGTGTTTCTGGCACATCTGACTGGTGGTTCCGGCATGCCCGAAAGTTGATTCCGGTCTGTCCGGTAGGTGGTTCCGGCGTGCACGGCACGTGGTTCTGGTACGTGTCAGAGGTGGTTGCGTATGCCCAACAGGTGATTCCGGACTGTCCGCCACGTGCTTCTGGCACGTCTGAGAGGTGGTTCCAACATGCCCGGCAGGTCATTTCGGAGAGTCGTCCAAGTGGTTCTGGCGTAGCCCGCAGGTGATTTTGGCGTGTCCGGCAGGTGGTTCCGCCGTGCTCGGCAGGTGGTTCCGGCATGGCCGTCACGTGGTTCCAGTCTGTCCAGGACGTGTTTCCAGCTTCTCCGGCAGGTGGTTCTGGTACGTCTGAGAGGTGGTTCCGCCATGGCTGGCAGGTGATCCAGGACCGTCCCCCAGGTGGTTCTGGCATAGCCAGCAGTTGATATTGGCCTGTCCGGCAGGTGGTTCCAGCGAGTCGAACAGGTGGCTCCGGCGTTCTTGGCAGGTGGTTCCGGTCTGTCCGGTAGGTGTTTCCGGCGTGTCTGGCACGTGCTTCCGGCACGCCTGAGAGGTGGTTCCGTCATGTGCGACAGGTGATTCCGGAGTGTCCGCCAGGTGGTTCTGGCATACCCGGCAGGTGATTTTGGCGTGTCCGGCAGGTGTTTCTGGCGAGTCGAGCAGGTGGCTCCGGCATGCTCGGCAGGTGCTTCCGGCGTCTCCGGCACTTGGTTCTGGTGTGTCTGAGAGCTGGTTCCGGCATGTCCGGCAGATGATTCCGGAGTGTCCGCCAAGTGGTTCTGGCATACCCAGCAGGTGATTTTGGCGTGTCAGGGAGGTGGTACCGGTGAGTCGAGCAGGTGGTTCCGGCGTGCTCAGCAGGTGGTTCAGGCGGTTCTGGCAGGTGGTATCCGTCTGTTCGGGGTGTGCTTCCAGCATCTCATGAACACGTTTCTGGCACGTCTGAGATGTGGTTCCAGCCGGCCCGACAGGTGTTTCCGCAGTGTCCGCCAAGCGGTCTGGCATAGTTGGCAGGTGATTTTGGCATGACCGGCAGGTGGTTCCAGCAAGCCTGGCAGGTGATTCCAAAGTGTTCACCAACTGGTTGTGGCGTAGCCGGCAGGTGATTTTTGCGTGATCGGCAGGTGGTTCTGGCGAGTCGAGCAGGTGGTTCCGGCGTGCTCGGCTGGTGCTTCCGGGGTCATTGGCACGGGGTTCTGGCATGTCTGAGAGGTGGTTCCTGCATGCCCGGCAAGTGATTCCGGAGTGTTCGCCAAGTGGTTCTGGCATAGTCGGCAGGTGATTTTGGCATGTCCGGCAGGTGGTTCAGGCGAGTTGAGCAGGTGGTTCCAACGTGCTTGGCAGGTGCTTCCGGCGTCTCCGGCACGTGTTTCTGGCACATCTGACAGGTGGTTCCGGCATGCCCGAAAGGTGATTCCGGTCTGTCCGGTAGGTGGTTCCAGCCTGCACGGCATGTGGTTCTGGTACGTCTCAGAGGTGGTTGCGCATGCCCAACAGGTGATTCCGGGCTGTCCGCCACATGGTTCTGGCACGTCTGAGAGGTGGTTCCGGCATGCCCGGCAGGTCATCCCAGAGAGTCCTCCAAGTGGTTCTGGCATAACACGCAGGTGATTTTGGCGTGTCTGGCAGGTTGTTCCGTTGTGCTTGGCAGGTGGTTCAGGCTTGGCCAGCAGGTGGTTCCAGACTGTCCAGGACGTGTTTCCAGCTTCTCCCGCAGGTGGTTCTGGGACGTCTGAGAGGTGGTTCCGCCATGGCTGGCAGGTGATTCCGGACCGTCCCCCAGGTGGTTCTGGCATAGCCAGCAGTTGATATTGGCCTGTCCGGCAGGTGGTTCCAGCGAGTCGAACAGGTTGCTCCGGCGTGCTCGGCAGGTGTTTCTGGTCTGTCCGGTAGGTGATTCCGGCGTGTCCGGCACGTGCTTCCGGCACGTCTGAGAGGTGGTTCCGGCATGCGCGACAGGTCGTTTCGGCGTGTCCGCCAGGTGGTTCTGGCGTACCCGGCAGGTGATTTTGGCGTGTCCGGCAGGTGTTTCTGGCGAGTCGAGCAGGTGGCTCCGGCATGCTCGGCAGGTGCTTCCGGCATCTCCGGCACGTGGTTCTGGTGTGTCTGAGAGCTGGTTCCCGCATGTCCGGCAGATGATTCCGGAGTGTCCGCCAAGTGGTTCTGGCATACCCGGCTGGCGATTTGGGCATGTCAGGTAGGTGGTTCCGGCGAGTCGAGCAGGTGGCTCCGGCGTGCTCGGCAGGTTGTTCAGATGGGTCTGGCAGGTGTTTTCCGTCTGTTCGGGGTGTGGTTCCAGCATCTCATGCACATGGTTCTGGCACGTCTGAGATGTGGTTCCGGCCGGCCCGACAGGTGTTTCCACAGTGTCCGCCAAGTGGTACTGGCGTAGTTGGCAGGTGATTTTGGCATGACCGGCAGGTGGTTCCAGCAAGCCCGGCAGGTGATTCCGAAGTGTTCCCCAACTGGTTGTGGCGTAGCCGGCAGGTGATTTTTGCGTGTCCGGCAGGTGGTTCTGGCGAGTCGAGCAGGTGGTTCCTGCGTGCTCGGCAGGTGCTTCCGGGGTCATTGGCACGTGGTTCTGGCATATCTGAGAGGTGGTTCCGGCATGCCCGGCAGGTGATTCCGGAGTGTTCGCCAAGTGTTTCCGGCGTAGCCGGCAGGTGATTTTGCATGTCCAGCGGTCGTTCCGGCGGGTCGAGCCGGTGGTTCCGGCGTGTCCGGCAGGTGGTTCCGGTCTGTCCGGCAGGTGGTTCTGTGGTGTCCGGCACGAGGTTCAGTCTGAGAGGCTGTGCCGGCATGCCCCTCACGTGATTCCGGCTTGTCCCCGAAGTGGTGCTGGTGTAGCGGGCAGGTGATTTTGGCGTGTCCGGCAGGTGGTTCAGGCGAGTTGAGCAGGTGGTTGCGACGTGCTCGGCAGGTGCTTCCGGCGTCTCCGGCACGTGTTTCTGGCACATCTGACTGGTGGTTCCGGCATGCCCGAAAGTTGATTCCGGTCTGTCCGGTAGGTGGTTCCGGCGTGCACGGCACGTGGTTCTGGTACGTGTCAGAGGTGGTTGCGTATGCCCAACAGGTGATTCCGGACTGTCCGCCACGTGCTTCTGGCACGTCTGAGAGGTGGTTCCAACATGCCCGGCAGGTCATTTCGGAGAGTCGTCCAAGTGGTTCTGGCGTAGCCCGCAGGTGATTTTGGCGTGTCCGGCAGGTGGTTCCGCCGTGCTCGGCAGGTGGTTCCGGCATGGCCGTCACGTGGTTCCAGTCTGTCCAGGACGTGTTTCCAGCTTCTCCGGCAGGTGGTTCTGGTACGTCTGAGAGGTGGTTCCGCCATGGCTGGCAGGTGATCCAGGACCGTCCCCCAGGTGGTTCTGGCATAGCCAGCAGTTGATATTGGCCTGTCCGGCAGGTGGTTCCAGCGAGTCGAACAGGTGGCTCCGGCGTTCTTGGCAGGTGGTTCCGGTCTGTCCGGTAGGTGTTTCCGGCGTGTCTGGCACGTGCTTCCGGCACGCCTGAGAGGTGGTTCCGTCATGTGCGACAGGTGATTCCGGAGTGTCCGCCAGGTGGTTCTGGCATACCCGGCAGGTGATTTTGGCGTGTCCGGCAGGTGTTTCTGGCGAGTCGAGCAGGTGGCTCCGGCATGCTCGGCAGGTGCTTCCGGCGTCTCCGGCACTTGGTTCTGGTGTGTCTGAGAGCTGGTTCCGGCATGTCCGGCAGATGATTCCGGAGTGTCCGCCAAGTGGTTCTGGCATACCCAGCAGGTGATTTTGGCGTGTCAGGGAGGTGGTACCGGTGAGTCGAGCAGGTGGTTCCGGCGTGCTCAGCAGGTGGTTCAGGCGGTTCTGGCAGGTGGTATCCGTCTGTTCGGGGTGTGCTTCCAGCATCTCATGAACACGTTTCTGGCACGTCTGAGATGTGGTTCCAGCCGGCCCGACAGGTGTTTCCGCAGTGTCCGCCAAGCGGTCTGGCATAGTTGGCAGGTGATTTTGGCATGACCGGCAGGTGGTTCCAGCAAGCCTGGCAGGTGATTCCAAAGTGTTCACCAACTGGTTGTGGCGTAGCCGGCAGGTGATTTTTGCGTGATCGGCAGGTGGTTCTGGCGAGTCGAGCAGGTGGTTCCGGCGTGCTCGGCTGGTGCTTCCGGGGTCATTGGCACGGGGTTCTGGCATGTCTGAGAGGTGGTTCCTGCATGCCCGGCAAGTGATTCCGGAGTGTTCGCCAAGTGGTTCTGGCATAGTCGGCAGGTGATTTTGGCATGTCCGGCAGGTGGTTCAGGCGAGTTGAGCAGGTGGTTCCAACGTGCTTGGCAGGTGCTTCCGGCGTCTCCGGCACGTGTTTCTGGCACATCTGACAGGTGGTTCCGGCATGCCCGAAAGGTGATTCCGGTCTGTCCGGTAGGTGGTTCCAGCCTGCACGGCATGTGGTTCTGGTACGTCTCAGAGGTGGTTGCGCATGCCCAACAGGTGATTCCGGACTGTCCGCCACATGGTTCTGGCACGTCTGAGAGGTGGTTCCGGCATGCCCGGCAGGTCATCCCAGAGAGTCCTCCAAGTGGTTCTGGCATAACACGCAGGTGATTTTGGCGTGTCTGGCAGGTTGTTCCGTTGTGCTTGGCAGGTGGTTCAGGCTTGGCCGGCAGGTGGTTCCAGACTGTCCAGGACGTGTTTCCAGCTTCTCCCGCAGGTGGTTCTGGGACGTCTGAGAGGTGGTTCCGCCATGGCTGGCAGGTGATTCCGGACCGTCCCCCAGGTGGTTCTGGCATAGCCAGCAGTTGATATTGGCCTGTCCGGCAGGTGGTTCCAGCGAGTCGAACAGGTCGCTCCGGCGTGCTCGGCAGGTGTTTCTGGTCTGTCCGGTAGGTGATTCCGGCGTGTCCGGCACGTGCTTCCGGCACGTCTGAGAGGTGGTTCCGGAATGCGCGACAGGTGGTTTCGGAGTGTCCGCCAGGTGGTTCTGGCGTACCTGGCAGGTGATTTTGGCGTGTCCGGCAGGTGTTTCTGGCGAGTCGAGCAGGTGGCTCCGGCATGCTCGGCAGGTGCTTCCGGCGTCTCCGGCACGTGGTTCTGGTGTGTCTGAGAGCTGGTTCCGGCATGTCCGGCAGATGATTCCGGAGTGTCCGCCAAGTGGTTCTGGCATACCCGGCTGGCGATTTGGGCATGTCAGGTAGGTGGTTCCGGCGAGTCGAGCAGGTGGCTCCGGCGTGCTCGGCAGGTTGTTCAGATGGGTCTGACAGGTGTTTTCCGTCTGTTCGGGGTGTGGTTCCAGCATCTCAAGCACATGGTTCTGGCACGTCTGAGATGTGGTTCCGGCCGGCCCGACAGGTGTTTCCACAGTGTCCGCCAAGTGGTACTGGCGTAGTTGGCAGGTGATTTTGGCATGACCGGCAGGTGGTTCCAGCAAGCCCGGCAGGTGATTCCGAAGTGTTCCCCAACTGGTTGTGGCGTAGCCGGCAGGTGATTTTTGCGTGTCCGGCAGGTGGTTCTGGCGAGTCGAGCAGGTGGTTCCTGCGTGCTCGGCAGGTGCTTCCGGGGTCATTGGCACGTGGTTCTGGCATATCTGAGAGGTGGTTCCGGCATGCCCGGCAGGTGATTCCGGAGTGTTCGCCAAGTGTTTCCGGCGTAGCCGGCAGGTGATTTTGCATGTCCAGCGGTCGTTCCGGCGGGTCGAGCCGGTGGTTCCGGCGTGTCCGGCAGGTGGTTCCGGTGTCCGGCAGGTGGTTCTGTGGTGTCCGGCACGAGGTTCAGTCTGAGAGGCTGTGCCGGCATGCCCCTCACGTGATTCCGGCTTGTCCCCGAAGTGGTGCTGGTGTAGCGGGCAGGTGATTTTGGCGTGTCCGGCAGGTGGTTCAGGCTAGTTGAGCAGGTGGTTGCGACGTGCTCGGCAGGTGCTTCCGGCGTCTCCGGCACGTGTTTCTGGCACATCTGACTGGTGGTTCCGGCATGCCCGAAAGTTGATTCCGGTCTGTCCGGTAGGTGGTTCCGGCGTGCACGGCACGTGGTTCTGGTACGTCTCAGAGGTGGTTGCGTATGCCCAACAGGTGATTCCGGACTGTCCGCCACGTGCTTCTGGCACGTCTGAGAGGTGGTTCCAACATGCCCGGCAGGTCATCTCGGAGAGTCGTCCAAGTGGTTCTGGCGTAGCCCGCAGGTGATTTTGGCGTGTCCGGCAGGTGGTTCCGCCGTGCTCGGCAGGTGGTTCAGGCATGGCCGTCACGTGGTTCCAGTCTGTCCAGGACGTGTTTCCAGCTTCTCCGGCAGGTGGTTCTGGTACGTCTGAGAGGTGGTTCCGCCATGGCTGGCAGGTGATTCCGGACCGTCCCCCAGGTGGTTCTGGCATAGCCAGCAGTTGATATTGGCCTGTCCGGCAGGTGGTTCCAGCGAGTCGAACAGGTGGCTCCGGCGTTCTTGGCAGGTGGTTCCGGTCTGTCCGGTAGGTGATTCCGGCGTGTCCGGCACGTGCTTCCGGCACGTCTGAGAGGTGGTTCCGGCATGCGCGACAGGTGATTTCGGAGTGTCCGCCAGGTGGTTCTGGCATACCCGGCAGTTGATTTTGGCGTGTCCGGCAGGTGTTTCTGGCGAGTCGAGCAGGTGGCTCCGGCATGCTCGGCAGGTGCTTCCGGCGTCTCCGGCACTTGGTTCTGGTGTGTCTGAGAGCTGGTTCCGGCATGTCCGGCAGATGATTCCGGAGTGTCCGCCAAGTGGTTCTGGCATACCCAGCAGGTGATTTTGCCGTGTCAGGGAGGTGGTACCGGTGAGTCGAGCAGGTGGTTCCGGCGTGCTCAGCAGGTGGTTCAGGCGGTTCTGGCAGGTGGTATCCGTCTGTTCGGGGTGTGGTTCCAGCATCTCATGAACACGTTTCTGGCACGTCTGAGATGTGGTTCCAGCCGGCCCGACAGGTGTTTCCGCAGTGTCCGCCAAGCGGTTCTGGCATAGTTGGCAGGTGATTTTGGCATGACCGGCAGGTGGTTCCAGCAAGCCTGGCAGGTGATTCCAAAGTGTTCACCAACTGGTTGTGGCGTAGCCGGCAGGTGATTTTTGCGTGATCGGCAGGTGGTTCTGGCGAGTCGAGCAGGTGGTTCCGGCGTGCTCGGCTGGTGCTTCCGGGGTCATTGGCACGGGGTTCTGGCATGTCTGAGAGGTGGTTCCTGCATGCCCGGCAAGTGATTCCGGAGTGTTCGCCAAGTGGTTCTGGCATAGTCGGCAGGTGATTTTGGCATGTCCGGCAGGTGGTTCAGGCGAGTTGAGCAGGTGGTTCCAACGTGCTTGGCAGGTGCTTCCGGCGTCTCCGGCACGTGTTTCTGGCACATGTGACAGGTGGTTCCGGCATGCCCGAAAGGTGATTCCGGTCTGTCCGGTAGGTGGTTCCAGCCTGCACGGCATGTGGTTCTGGTACGTCTCAGAGGTGGTTGCGCATGCCCAACAGGTGATTCCGGGCTGTCCGCCACATGGTTCTGGCACGTCTGAGAGGTGGTTCCGGCATGCCCGGCAGGTCATCCCAGAGAGTCCTCCAAGTGGTTCTGGCATAACACGCAGGTGATTTTGGCGTGTCTGGCAGGTTGTTCCGTTGTGCTTGGCAGGTGGTTCAGGCTTGGCCAGCAGGTGGTTCCAGACTGTCCAGGACGTGTTTCCAGCTTCTCCCGCAGGTGGTTCTGGGACGTCTGAGAGGTGGTTCCACCATGGCTGGCAGGTGATTCCGGACCGTCCCCCAGGTGGTTCTGGCATAGCCAGCAGTTGATATTGGCCTGTCCGGCAGGTGGTTCCAGCGAGTCGAACAGGTCGCTCCGGCGTGCTCGGCAGGTGTTTCTGGTCTGTCCGGTAGGTGATTCCGGCGTGTCCGGCACGTGCTTCCGGCACGTGTGGAGAGGTGGTTCCGGCATGCGCGACAGGTCGTTTCGGCGTGTGCGCAGGTGGTGCTGGCGTACCCGGCAGGTGATTTTGGCGTGTCCGGCAGGTGTTTCTGGCGACTCGAGCAGGTGGCTCCGGCATGATCGCGGTGCTTCCGGCATCTCCGGCACGTGGTTCTGGTGTGTCGGAGAGCTGGTTCCGGCATGTCCGGCAGATGATTCCGGAGTGTCCGCCAAGTGGTTCTGGCACACCCGGCTGGCGATTTGGGCATGTCAGGTAGGTGGTTCTGGCGAGTCGAGCAGGTGGCTCCGGCGTGCTCGGCAGGTTGTTCAGACGGGTCTGGCATGTGTTTTCCGTCTGTTCGGGGTGTGGTTCCAGCATCTCATGCACATGGTTCTGGCACGTCTGAGATGTGGTTCCGGCCGGCCCGACAGGTGTTTCCACAGTGTCCGCCAAGTGGTACTGGCGTAGTTGGCAGGTGATTTTGGCATGACCGGCAGGTGGTTCCAGCAAGCCCGGCAGGTGATTCCGAAGTGTTCCCCAACTGGTTGTGGCGTAGCCGGCAGGTGATTTTTGCGTGTCCGGCAGGTGGTTCTGGCGAGTCGAGCAGGTGGTTCCTGCGTGCTCGGCAGGTGCTTCCGGGGTCATTGGCACGTGGTTCTGGCATATCTGAGAGGTGGTTCCGGCATGCACGGCAGGTGGTTCCGAGTGTTCGCCAAGTGTTTCCGGCGTAGCCGGCAGGTGATTTTCATGTCCAGCGGTCGTTCCGGCGGGTCGAGCCGGTGGTTCCGGCGTGTCGGGCTGGTGGTTCGGTCTGTCCGGCAGGTGGTACTGTGGTGTCCGGCCCGAGGTTCAGTCTGAGAGGCTGTGCCGGCATGCCCCTCACGTGATTCCGCTTGTCCCCGAAGTGGTGCTGGTGTCACGGGCAGGTGATTTTGGCGTGTCCGGCAGGTGGTTCAGGCGAGCTTGAGCAGGTGGTTGCGACGTGCTCGGCAGGTGCTTGCGGCGTCTCCGGCACGTGTTTCTGGCACATCTGACTGGTGGTTCCGGCATGCCCGAAAGTTGAATTCCGGTCTGTCCGGTAGGTGGTTCCGGCGTGCACGGCACGTGGTTCTGGTACGTCTCAGAGGTGGTTGCGTATGCCCAACAGGTGATTCCGGACTGTCCGCCACGTGCTTCTGGCACGTCTGAGAGGTGGTTCCAACATGCCCGGCAGGTCATTTCGGAGAGTCGTCCAAGTGGTTCTGGCGTAGCCCCGCAGGTGATTTTGCGTGTCCGGCAGGTGGTTCCGCCGTGCTCGGCAGGTGGTTCAGGCATGGCCGTCACGTGGTCCAGTCTGTCCAGGACGTGTTTCCAGCTTCTCCGGCAGGTGGTTCTGGTACGTCTGAGAGGTGGTTCCGCC
The DNA here is from genome assembly GCF_037783145.1 of Equus przewalskii. Lineage (NCBI taxonomy): Eukaryota > Metazoa > Chordata > Mammalia > Perissodactyla > Equidae > Equus > Equus przewalskii. Next base: position 68,824 of record NW_027227977.1, read on the forward strand.
ATGGCTGGCAGGTGATCCCGGACTGTCCCCCAGGTGGTTCTGGCATAGCCAGCAGTTGATATTGGCCTGTCCGGCATGAGGTTCCAGCCAGTCGAACAGGTGGCTCCGGCGTTCTTGGCAGGTGGTTCCGGTCTGTCCGGTAGGTGTTTCCGGCGTGTCCGGCACGTGCTTCCGGCACGTCTGAGAGGTGGTTCCGGCATGCGCAGCAGGTGATTCCCTAGTGTCCGCCAGGTGGTTCTGGCGTACCCGGCATGTGATTTTGGCGTGTCCGGCAGGTGTTTCTGGCGAGTCGAGCAGGTGGCTCCGGCATGCTCGGCAGGTGCTTCCGGCGTCTCCGGCACTTGGTTCTGGTGTGTCTGAGAGCTGGTTCCGGCATGTCCGGCAGATGATTCCGGAGTGTCCGCCAAGTGGTTCTGGCATACCCAGCAGGTGATTTTGGCGTGTCAGGGAGGTGGTACCGGTGAGTCGAGCAGGTGGTTCCGGCGTGCTCAGCAGGTGGTTCAGGCGGTTCTGGCAGGTGGTATCCGTCTGTTCGGGGTGTGGTTCCAGCATCTCATGAACACGTTTCTGGCACGTCTGAGATGTGGTTCCAGCCGGCCCGACAGGTGTTTCCGCAGTGTCCGCCAAGCGGTTCTGGCGTAGTTGGCAGGTGATTTTGGCATGACTGGCAGGTGGTTCCAGCAAGCCTGGCAGGTGATTCCAAAGTGTTCACCAACTGGTTGTGGCGTAGCCGGCAGGTGATTTTTGCGTGATCGGCAGGTGGTTCTGGCGAGTCGAGCAGGTGGTTCCGGCGTGCTCGGCTGGTGCTTCCGGGGTCATTGGCACGGGGTTCTGGCATGTCTGAGAGGTGGTTCCTGCATGCCCGGCAAGTGATTCCGGAGTGTTCGCCAAGTGGTTCTGGCATAGTCGGCAGGTGATTTTGGCATGTCCGGCAGGTGGTTCAGGCGAGTTGAGCAGGTGGTTCCAACGTGCTTGGCAGGTGCTTCCGGCGTCTCCGGCACGTGTTTCTGGCACATCTGACAGGTGGCTCCGGCATGCCCGAAAGGTGATTCCGGTC
>NW_027227978.1:0-51542 GCF_037783145.1 Equus przewalskii
ATGCCCGAAAGGTGATTCCGTTCTGTCCGGTAGGTGGTTCCAGCCTGCACGGCATGTGGTTCTGGTACGTCTCAGAGGTGGTTGCGCATGCCCAACAGGTGATTCCGGACTGTCCGCCACATGGTTCTGGCACGTCTGAGAGGTGGTTCCGGCATTCCCGGCAGGTCATCCCAGAGAGTCCTCCAAGTGGTTCTGGCATAACACGCAGGTGATTTCGGCGTGTCTGGCAGGTTGTTCCGTTGTGCTTGGCAGGTGGTTCAGGCTTGGCCGGCAGGTGGTTCCAGACTGTCCAGGACGTGTTTCCAGCTTCTCCGGCAGGTGGTTCTGGTACGTCTGAGAGGTGGTTCCGCCATGGCGGGCAGGTGATTCCGGACCGTCCCCCAGGTGGTTCTGGCATAGCCAGCATTTGATATTGGCCTGTCAGGCAGGTGGTTCCAGCGAGTCGAACAGGTGGCTCCGGCGTGCTCGGCAGGTGTCGGTCTGTCCGGTGGGTGTTTCCGGCGTGTCCGGCACGTGCTTCCGGCAAGTCTGAGAGGTGGTTCCGGCATGCGCGACAGGTGGTTTCGGAGTGTCCGCCAGGTGGTTCTGGCATACCCGGCAGGTGATTTTGGCGTGTCCGGCAGGTGTTTCTGGCGAGTCGAGCAGGTGGCTCTGGCATGCTCGGCAGGTGCTTCCGGCGTCTCCGGCACTTGGTTCTGGTGTGTCTGAGAGCTGGTTCCGGCATGTCCGGCAGATGATTCCGGAGTGCCCGCCAAGTGGTTCTGTCATACCCAGCAGGTGATTTTGGCGTGTCAGGGAGGTGGTACCGGTGAGTCGAGCAGGTGGTTCCGGCGTGCTCAGCAGGTGGTTCAGGCGGTTCTGGCAGGTGGTATCAGTCTGTTCGGGGTGTGGTTCCAGCATCTCATGAACACGTTTCTGGCACGTCTGAGATGTGGTTCCAGCCGGCCCGACAGGTGTTTCCACAGTGTCCGCCAAGTGGTACTGGCGTAGTTGGCAGGTGATTTTGGCATGACCGGCAGGTGGTTCCAGCAAGCCCGGCAGGTGATTCCGAAGTGTTCCCCAACTGGTTGTGGCGTAGCCGGCAGGTGATTTTTGCGTGATCGGCAGGTGGCTCTGGCGACTCGAGCAGGTGGTTCCTGCGTGCTCGGCTGGTGCTTCGGGGGTCATTGGCACGGGGTTCTGGCATGTCTGAGAGGTGGTTCCTGCATTCCCGGCAAGTGATTCCGGAGTGTTCGCCAAGTGGGTCTGGCATAGTCGGCAGGAGATTTTGGCAGGTCCGGCAGGTGGTTCACGCGAGTTGAGCAGGTGGTTCCAACGTGCTTGGCAGGTGCTTCCGGCGTCTCCGGCACGTGTTTCTGGCACATCTGACAGGTGGTTCCGGCATGACCGAAGGTGATTCTGGTCTGTCTGGTAGGAGGTTCCAGCCAGCACGGCATGTGGTTCTGGTACGTCTCAGAGGTGGTTGCGCATGCCCAACAGGTGATTCCGGACTGTCCGCCACATGGTTCTGGCACGTCTGAGAGGTGGTTCCGGCATGCCCGGCAGGTCATCCCAGAGAGTCCTCCAAGTGGTTCTGGCATAACTCGCAGGTGATTTTGGCGTGTCTGGCAGGTTGTTCCGTTGTGCTTGGCAGGTGGTTCAGGCTTGGCCGGCAGGTGGTTCCAGACTGTCCAGGACCTGTTTCCAGCTTCTCCTGCAGGTGGTTCTGGTACGTCTGAGAGGTGGTTCCGCCATGGCTGGCAGGCGATTCCGGACCGTCCCCCAGGTGGTTCTGGCATAGCCAGCAGTTGAGCATCCGCCTGTCCGGCAGGTGGTTCCAGCGAGTCGAACAGGTGGCTCCGGCGTGCTCGGCAGGTGGTTCCGGTCTGTCCGGTAGGTGATTCCGGCGTGTCCGGCACGTGCTTCCGGCACGTCTGTGAGGTGGTTCCGGCATGCGCGACAGGTGATTTCGGAGTGTCTGCCAGGTGGTTCTGGCGTAGCCGGCAGGTGATTTTGGCGTGTCCGGCAGGTGTTTCTGGCGAGTCGAGCAGGTGGCTCCGGCATGCTCGGCAGGTGCTTCCGGCGTCTCCGGCACGTGGTTCTGGTGTGTCTGAGAGCTGGTTCCGGCATGTCCGGCAGATGATTCCGGAGTGTCCGCCAAGTGGTTCTGGCATACCCGGCTGGTGATTTGGGCATGTCTGGTAGGTGGTTCCGGCGAGTCGAGCAGGTGGCTCCGGCGTGCTCGGCAGGTTGTTCAGACGGGTCTGGCAGGTGTTTTCCGTCTGTTCGGAGTGTGGTTCCAGCATCTCATGCACATGGTTCTGGCGCGTCTGAGATGTGGTTCCGCCAGGCCCGACAGGTGTTTCCACAGTGTCCGCCAAGTGGTACTGGCGTATCCGGCAGGTGATTTTTGCGTGTCCGGCAGGTGGTTGTGGCGAGTCGAGCAGGTGGTTCCGGCATGCTCGGCAGGTGCTTCCGGGGTCATTGGCACGTGGCTCTGGCATATCTGAGAGGTGGTTCCGGCATGCCCGGCAGGTGATTCCGGACTGTTCGCCAAGTGTTTCCGGCGTAGCCGGCAGGTGATTTTGCATGTCCAGCGGTCGCTCCTGCGGGTCGAGCCGGTGGTTCTGGCGTGTCGGGCAGGTGGTTCCGGCGTGCTCGGCAGGTGCTTCCGTGGGTCTGCCACGGGGTTCAGTCTGTGAGGTGATGCCTGCATGCCCGGCACGTGATTCCCGCTTGTCCCCGAAGTGGTGCTGGTGTAGCGGGCAGGTGATTTTGGCGTGTCCGGCAGGTGGTTCAGGCGAGTTGAGCAGGTGGTTGCGACGTGCTCGGAAGGTGCTTCCGGCGTCTCCGGCACGTGTTTCTGGCACATCTGACAGGTGGTTCCGGCATGCCCAAAAGTTGATTCTGGTCTGTCCGGTAGGTGATTCCGGCGTGCACGTCACGTGGTTCTGGTACGTGTCAGAGGTGGTTGCGTATGCCCAACAGGTGATTCCGGACTGTCCGCCACGTGCTTCTGGCACGTCTGAGAGGTGGTTCCGGCATTCCCGGCAGGTCATCCCAGAGAGTCCTCCAAGTGGTTCTGGCATAACACGCAGGTGATTTTGGCGTGTCTGGCAGGTTGTTCCGTTGTGCTTGGCAGGTGGTTCAGGCTTGGCCGGCAGGTGGTGCCGCTTGTCCAGGACGTGTTTCCAGCTTCTCCGGAAGGTGGTTCTGGTATGTCTGAGAGGTGGTTCCGCCATGGCGGGCAGGTGATTCCGGACCGTCCCCCAGGTGGTTCTGGCATAGCCAGCATTTGATATTGGCCTGTCAGGCAGGTGGTTCCAGCGAGTCGAACAGGTGGCTCCGGCGTGCTCGGCAGGTGGTTCCGGTCTGTCCGGTAGGTGATTCCGGCGTGTCCGGCACGTGCTTCCGGCACGTCTGAGAGGTGGTTCCGGCATGCGCGACAGGTGATTTCGGAGTGCCCGCCAGGTGGTTCTGGCGTACCCGGCAGGTGATTTTGGCGTGTCCGGCAGGTGTTTCTGGCGAGTCGAGCAGGTGGCTCCGGCATGCTCGGCAGGTGCTTCCGGCGTCTCCGGCACGTGGTTCTGGTGTGTCTGAGAGCTGGTTCCGGCATGTCCGGCAGATGATTCCGGAGTGTCCGCCAAGTGGTACTGGCTGTAGTTGGCAGGTGATTTTGGCGTGACCGGCAGGTGGTTCCAGCAAGCCCGGCAGGTGATTCCGAAGTGTTCCCCAACTTGTTGTGGGGTAGCCGGCAGGTGATTTTTGCGTGTCCGGAAGGTGGTTCTGGCGAGTCGAGCAGGTGTTTCCGGTGTGCTCGGCAGGTGCTTCCGGGGTCATTGGCACGTGGTTCTGGCATATCTGAGAGGTGGTTCCGGCATGCCGGGCAGGTGATTCTGGAGTGTTCGCCAAGTGTTTCCGGCGTAGCCGGCAGGTGATTTTGCACGTCCAGCGGTCGTTCGGGCGGGTCGAGCCGGTGGTTCCGTCGTGTCCGGCAGGTGGTTCCGGTCTGTCCGGCAGGTGGTTCTGTGGTGTCCGGCACGAGGTTCAGTCTGAGAGGCTGTGCCGGCATGCCCCTCACGTGATTCCGGCTTTTCCCCGAAGTGGTGCTGGTGTAGCGGGCAGGTGATTTTGGCGTGTCCGGCAGGTGGTTCAGGCGAGTTGAGCAGGTGCTTGCGACGTGCTCGGCAGGTGCTTCCGGCGTCTCCGGCACGTGTTTCTGGCACATCTGACTGGTGGTTCCGGCATGCCCAAAAGTTGATTCCGGTCTGTCCGGTAGGTGGTTCCGGCGTGCACGGCACGTGGTTCTGGTACGTGTCAGAGGTGGTTGCGTATGCCCAACAGGTGATTCCGGACTGTCCGCCACGTGCTTCTGGCACGTCTGAGAGGTGGTTCCAACATGCCCGGCAGGTCATTTCGGAGAGTCGTCCAAGTGGTTCTGGCGTAGCCCGCAGGTGATTTTGGCGTGTCCGGCAGGTGGTTCCGCCGTGCTCGGCAGGTGGTTCAGGCATGGCCGTCACGTGGTTCCAGTCTGTCCAGGACGTGTTTCCAGCTTCTCCGGCAGGTGGTTCTGGTACGTCAGAGAGGTGGTTCCGCCATGGCTGGCAGGTGATCCCGGACTGTCCCCCCGGTGGTTCTGGCATATGCAGCAGTTGATACAGGCCTGTCCGGCAGGTGGTTCCAGCGAGTCGAACAGGTGGCTCCGGCGTGCTCGGCAGGTGGTTCCGGTCTGTCCGGTATGTGTTTCCGGCGTGTCCGGCACGTGCTTCCGGCACGTCTGAGAGGTGGTTCCGGCATGCACGGCAGGTGATTCCGTAGTGTCCGCCAGGTGGTTCTGGCGTACCCGGCAGGTGATTTTGGCGTGTCCGGCAGGTGTTTCTGGCGAGTCGAGCAGGTGGCTCCGGCATGCTCGGCAGGTGCTTCCGGCGTCTCCGGCACTTGGTTCTGGTGTGTCTGAGAGCTGGTTCCGGCATGTCCGGCAGATGATTCCGGAGTGTCCGCCAAGTGGTTCTGGCATACCCAGCAGGTGATTTTGGCGTGTCAGGGAGGTGGTACCGGTGAGTCGAGCAGGTGGTTCCGGCGTGCTCAGCAGGTGGTTCAGGCGGTTCTGGCAGGTGTTTTCCGTCTGTTCGGGGTGTGGTTCCAGCATCTCATGAACACGTTTCTGGCACGTCTGAGATGTGGTTCCAGCCGGCCCGACAGGTGTTTCCGCAGTGTCCGTCAAGCGGTTCTGGCGTAGTTGGCAGGTGATTTTGGCATGACTGGCAGGTGGTTCCAGCAAGCCTGGCAGGTGATTCCAAAGTGTTCACCAACTGGTTGTGGCGTAGCCGGCAGGTGATTTTTGCGTGATCGGCAGGTGGTTCTGGCGAGTCGAGCAGGTGGTTCCGGCGTGCTCGGCTGGTGCTTCCGGGGTCATTGGCACGGGGTTCTGGCATGTCTGAGAGGTGGTTCCTGCATGCCCGGCAAGTGATTCCGGAGTGTTCGCCAAGTGGTTCTGGCATAGTCGGCAGGTGATTTTGGCATGTCCGGCAGGTGGTTCAGGCGAGTAGAGCAGGTGGTTCCAACGTGCTTGGCAGGTGCTTCCGGCGTCTCCGGCACGTGTTTCTGGCACATCTGACAGGTGGTTCCGGCATGCCCGAAAGGTGATTCCGGTCTGTCCGGTAGGTGGTTCCAGCCTGCACGGCATGTGGTTCTGGTACGTCTCAGAGGTGGTTGCGCATGCCCAACAGGTGATTCCGGACTGTCCGCCACATGGTTCTGGCACGTCTGAGAGGTGGTTCCGGCATGCCCGGCAGGTCATCCCAGAGAGTCCTCCAAGTGGTTCTGGCATAACACGCAGGTGATTTTGGCGTGTCTGGCAGGTTGTTCCGTTGTGCTTGGCAGGTGGTTCAGGCTTGGCCGGCAGGTGGTTCCAGACTGTCCAGGACGTGTTTCCAGCTTCTCCGGCAGGTGGTTCTGGTACGTCTGAGAGGTGGTTCCGCCATGGCGGGCAGGTGATTCCGGACCGTCCCCCAGGTGGTTCTGGCATAGCCAGCAGTTGATATTGGCCTGTCCGGCAGGTGGTTCCAGCGAGTCGAACAGGTGGCTCCGGCGTGCTCGGCAGGTGGTTCCGGTCTGTCTGGTAGGTGATTCCGGCGTGTCCGGCACGTGCTTCCGGCACGTCTGAGAGGTGGTTCCGGCATGCGCGACAGGTGGTTTCGGAGTGTCCGCCAGGTGGTTCTGGCGTACCCGGCAGGTGATTTTGGCGTGTCCGGCAGGTGTTTCTGGCGAGTCGAGCAGGTGGCTCCGGCATGCTCGGCAGGTGCTTCCGGCGTCTCCGGCACGTGGTTCTGGTGTGTCTGAGAGCTGGTTCCGGCATGTCCGGCAGATGATTCCGGAGTGTCCGCCAAGTGGTTCTGGCATACCCGGCTGGTGATTTGGGCATGTCAGGTAGGTGGTGCCGGCGAGCCGAGCAGGTCGCTCCGGCGTGCTCGGCACGTTGTTCAGACGGGTCTGGCAGGTGTTTTCCGTCTGTTCGGGCTGTGGTTCCAGCATCTCATGCACATGGTTCTGGCACGTCTGAGACGTGGTTCCGGCCGGCCCGACAGGTGTTTCCACAGTGTCCGCCAAGTGGTCCTGGCGTAGTTGGCAGGTGATTTTGGCATGACCGGCAGGTGGTTCCAGCAAGCCCGGCAGGTGATTCCGAAGTGTTCCCCAACTCGTTGTGGCGTAGCCGGCAGGTGATTTTTGCGTGTCCGGCAGGTGGTTCTGGCGAGTCGAGCAGGTGGTTCCGGCGTGCTCGGCTGGTGCTTCCGGGGTCATTGCCACGGGGTTCTGGCATGTCTGTGAGGTGGTTCCTGCATGCCCGGCAAGTGATTCCGGAGTGTTCACCAAGTGGTTCTGGCATAGTCGGCAGGTGATTTTGGCATGTCCGGCAGGTGGTTCAGGCGAGTTGAGCAGGCGGTTCCAACGTGCTTGGCAGGTGCTTCCGGGGTCATTGGCACGTGGTTCTGGCATATCTGAGAGGTGGTTCCGGCATGCCCGGCAGGTGATTCCGGAGTGTTCGCCAAGTGTTTCCGGCGTAGCCGGCAGGTGATTTTGCATGTCCAGCGGTCGTTCCGGCGGGTCGAGCCGGTGGTTCCGGCGTGTCCGGCAGGTGGTTCCGGTCTGTCCGGCAGGTGGTTCTGTGGTGTCCGGCACGAGGTTCAGTCTGAGAGGCTGTGCCGGCATGCCCCTCACGTGATTCCGGCTTGTCCCCGAAGTGGTGCTGGTGTAGCGGGCAGGTGATTTTGGCGTGTCCGGCAGGTGGTTCAGGCGAGTTGAGCAGGTGGTTGCGACGTGCTCGGCAGGTGCTTCCGGCGTCTCCGGCACGTGTTTCTGGCACATCTGACTGGTGGTTCCGGCATGCCCAAAAGTTGATTCCGGTCTGTCCGGTAGGTGGTTCTGGCGTGCACGGCACGTGGTTCTGGTACGTGTCAGAGGTGGTTGCGTATGCCCAACAGGTGATTCCGGACTGTCCGCCACGTGCTTCTGGCACGTCTGAGAGGTGGTTCCAACATGCCCGGCAGGTCATTTCGGAGAGTCGTCCAAGTGGTTCTGGCGTAGCCCGCAGGTGATTTTGGCGTGTCCGGCAGGTGGTTCCGCCGTGCTCGGCAGGTGGTTCAGGCATGGCCGTCACGTGGTTCCAGTCTGTCCAGGACGTGTTTCCAGCTTCTCCGGCAGGTGGTTCTGGTACGTCAGAGAGGTGGTTCCGCCATGGCTGGCAGGTGATCCCGGACTGTCCCCCAGGTGGCTCTGGCATAGCCAGCAGTTGATATTGGCCTGTCCGGCAAGTGGTTCCATCGAGTCGAACAGATGGCTCCGGCGTGCTCGGCAGGTGGTTCCGGTCTGTCCGGTAGGTGTTTCCGGCGTGTCCGGCACGTGCTTCCGGCACGTCTGAGAGGTGGTTCCGGCATGCGCGGCAGGTGATTCCGTAGTGTCCGCCAGGTGGTTCTGGCGTACCCGGCAGGTGATTTTGGCGTGTCCGGCAGGTGTTTCTGGCGAGTCGAGCAGGTGGCTCCGGCATGCTCGGCAGGTGCTTCCGGCGTCTCCGGCACTTGGTTCTGGTGTGTCTGAGAGCTGGTTCCGGCATGTCCAGCAGATGATCCCGGAGTGTCCGCCAAGTGGTTCTGGCATACCCAGCAGGTGATTTTGGCGTGTCAGGGAGGTGGTACCGGTGAGTCGAGCAGGTGGTTCCGGCGTGCTCAGCAGGTGGTTCAGGCGGTTCTGGCAGGTGGTATCAGTCTGTTCGGGGTGTGGTTCCAGCATCTCATGAACACGTTTCTGGCACGTCTGAGATGTGGTTCCAGCCGGCCCGACAGGTGTTTCCACAGTGTCCGCCAAGTGGTACTGGCGTAGTTGGCAGGTGATTTTGGCATGACCGGCAGGTGGTTCCAGCAAGCCCGGCAGGTGATTCCGAAGTGTTCCCCAACTGGTTGTGGCGTAGCCGGCAGGTGATTTTTGCATGATCGGCAGGTGGCTCTGGCGAGTCGAGCAGGTGGTTCCGGCCTGCTCGGCTGGTGCTTCCGGGGTCATTGGCACGGGGTTCTGGCATGTCTGAGAGGTGGTTCCTGCATTCCCGGCAAGTGATTCCGGAGTGTTCGCCAAGTGGGTCTGGCATAGTCGCCAGGAGATTTTGGCATGTCCGGCAGGTGGTTCACGCGAGTTGAGCAGGTGGTTCCAACGTGCTTGGCAGGTGCTTCCGGCGTCTCCGGCACGTGTTTCTGGCACATCCGACAGGTGGTTCCGGCATGCCCGAAAGGTGATTCTGGTCTGTCTGGTAGGAGGTTCCAGCCGGCACGGCATGTGGTTCTGGAACGTCTCAGAGGTGGTTGCGCATGCCCAACAGGTGATTCCGGACTGTCCGCCACATGGTTCTGGCACGTCTGAGAGGTGGTTCCAACATGCCCGGCAGGTCATCCCAGAGAGTCCTCCAAGTGGTTCTGGCATAACTCGCAGGTGATTTTGGCGTGTCTGGCAGGTTGTTCCGTTGTGCTTGGCAGGTGGTTCAGGCTTGGTCGGCAGGTGGTTCCAGACTGTCCAGGACCTGTTTCCAGCTTCTCCGGCAGGTGGTTCTGGTACGTCTGAGAGGGGGATCCGCCATGGCTGGCAGGCGATTCCGGACCGTCCCCCAGGTGGTTCTGGCATAGCCAGCAGTTGATATTGGCCTGTCCGGCAGGTGGTTCCAGCGAGTCGAACAGGTGGCTCCGGCGTGCTCGGCAGGTGGTTCCGGTCTGTCCGGTAGGTGATTCCGGCGCGTCCGGCACGTGCTTCCGGCACGTCTGAGAGGTGGTTACGGCATGCGCGACAGGTGATTTCGGAGTGTCCGCCAGGTGGTTCTGGCGTACCCGGCAGGTGATTTTGGCGTGTCCGGCAGGTGTTTCTGGCGAGTCGAGCAGGTGGCTCCGGCATGCTCGGCAGGTGCTTCCGGCGTCTCCAGCACGTGGTTCTGGTGTGTCTGAGAGCTGGTTCCGGCATGTGCGGCAGATGATTCCGGAGTGTCCGCCAAGTGGTTCTGGCATACCCGGCTGGTGATTTGGGCATGTCTGGTAGGTGGTTCCGGCGAGTCGAGCAGGTGGCTCCGGCGTGCTCGGCTGGTTGTTCAGACGAGTCTGGCAGGTGTTTTCCGTCTGTTCGGAGTGTGGTTCCAGCATCTCATGCACATGGTTCTGGCGCATCTGAGATGTGGTTCCGGCAGGCCCGACAGGTGTTTCCACAGTGTCCGCCAAGTGGTACTGGCGTAGTTGGCAGGTGATTTTGGCATGACCGGCAGGTGGTTCCAGCAAGCCCGGCAGGTGATTCCGAAGTGTTCCCCAACTGGTTGTGGCGTAGCCGGCAGGTGATTTTTGCGTGTCCGGCAGGTGGTTCTGGCGAGTCGAGCAGGTGGTTCCGGCGTGCTCGGCAGGTGCTTCCGGGGTCATTGGCACGTGGTTCTGGCATATCTGAGAGGTGGTTCCGGCATGCCGGGCAGGTGATTCCGGAGTGTTCTCCAAGTGTTTCTGGCGTAGCCTGCAGGTGATTTTGCATGTCCAGCGGTCGTTCCTGCGGGTCGAGCCGGTGGTTCCGGCGTGTCCGGCAGGTGGTTCCGGTCTGTCCGGCAGGTGGTTCTGTGGTGTCCGGCACAAGGTTCAGTCTGAGAGGCTGTGCCGGCATGCCCCTCACGTGATTCCGGCTTGTCCCCGAAGTGGTGCTGGTGTAGCGGGCAGGTGATTTTGGCGTGTCCGGCAGGTGGTTCCGCCGTGCTCGGCAGGTGGTTCAGGCATGGCCGTCACGTGGTTCCAGTCTGTCCAGGACGTGTTTCCAGCTTCTCCGGCAGGTGGTTCTGGTACGTCTGAGAGGTGGTTCCGCCATGGCTGGCAGGTGATCCCGGACTGTCCCCCAGGTGGTTCTGGCATAGCCAGCAGTTGATATTGGCCTGTCCGGCAAGTGGTTCCAGCGAGTCGAACAGATGGCTCCGGCGTTCTTGGCAGGTGGTTCCGGTCTGTCCGGTAGGTGTTTCCGGCATGTCTGGCACGTGCTTCCGGCACGTCTGTGAGGTGGTTCCGGCATGCGCGGCAGGTGATTCCGTAGTGTCCGCCAGGTGGTGCTGGCATACCCCGCAGGTGATTTTGGCGTGTCCGGAAGGTGTTTCTGGCGAGTCGAGCAGGTGGCTCCGGCATGCTCGGCAGGTGCTTCCGGCGTCTCCGGCACTTGGTTCTGGTGTGTCTGAGAGCTGGTTCCGGCATGTCCGGCGTATGATTCCGGAGTTTCCGCCAAGTGGTTCTGGCACACCCAGTAGGTGAATTTGGCGTGTCAGTGAGGTGGTACCGGTGAGTCGAGCAGGTGGTTCCGGCGTGCTCGGCAGGTGCTTCAGGGGTCATTGCCACGGGGTTCTGGCATGTCTGTGAGGTGGTTCCTGCATGCCCGGCAAGTGATTCCGGAGTGTTCACCAAGTGGTTCTGGCATAGTCGGCAGGTGATTTTGGCATGTCCGGCAGGTGGTTCAGGCGAGTTGAGCAGGCGGTTCCAACGTGCTTGGCAGGTGCTTCCGGCGTCTCCGGCACGTGTTTCTGGCACATCTGACAGGTGGCTCCGGCATGCCCGAAAGGTGATTCCGGTCTGTCCGGTAGGTGGTTCCAGCCTGCACGGCATGTGGTTCTGGTACGTCTCAGAGGTGGTTGCGCATGCCCAACAGGTGATTCCGGACTGTCCGCCACATGGTTCTGGCACGTCTGAGAGGTGGTTCCGGCATTCCCGGCAGTTCATCCCAGAGAGTCCTCCAAGTGGTTCTGGCATAACACGCAGGTGATTTCGGCGTGTCTGGCAGGTTGTTCCGTTGTGCTTGGCAGGTGGTTCAGGCTTGGCCGGCAGGTGGTTCCAGACTGTCCAGGACGTGTTTCCAGCTTCTCCGGCAGGTGGTTCTGGTACGTCTGAGAGGTGGTTCCGCCATGGCGGGCAGGTGATTCCGGACCGTCCCCCAGGTGGTTCTGGCATAGCCAGCATTTGATATTGGCCTGTCAGGCAGGTGGTTCCAGCGAGTCGAACAGGTGGCTCCGGCGTGCTCGGCAGGTGGTTCCGGTCTGTCCGGTAGGTGATTCCGGCGTGTCCGGCACGTGCTTCCGGCACGTCTGAGAGGTGGTTCCGGCATGCGCGACAGGTGATTTCGGAGTGCCCGCCAGGTGGTTCTGGCGTACCCGGCAGGTGATTTTGGCGTGTCCGGCAGGTGTTTCTGGCGAGTCGAGCAGGTGGCTCCGGCATGCTCGGCAGGTGCTTCCGGCGTCTCCGGCACGTGGTTCTGGTGTGTCTGAGAGCTGGTTCCGGCATGTCCGGCAGATGATTCCGGAGTGTCCGCCAAGTGGTTCTGGCATACCCGGCTGGTGATTTGGGCATGTCAGGTAGGTGGTTCCGGCGAGTTGAGCAGGTGGCTCCCGCGTGCTCGGCAGGTTGTTCAGACGGGTCTGGCAGGTGTTTTCCGTCTGTTCAGGGTGTGGTTCCAGCATCTCATGCACATGGTTCTGGCACGTCTGAGACGTGGTTCCGGCCGGCCCGACAGGTGTTTCCACAGTGTCCGCCAAGTGGTCCTGGCGTAGTTGGCAGGTGATTTTGGCATGACCGGCAGGTGGTTCCAGCAAGCCCGGCAGGTGATTCCGAAGTGTTCCCCAACTGGTTGTGGCGTAGCCGGCAGGTGATTTTTGCGTGTCCGGCAGGTGGTTCTGGCGAGTCGAGCAGGTGGTTCCGGCGTGCTCGGCAGGTGCTTCCGGGGTCATTGGCACGTGGTTCTGGCATATCTGAGAGGTGGTTCCGGCATGCCGGGCAGGTGATTCCGGAGTGTTCTCCAAGTGTTTCTGGCGTAGCCTGCAGGTGATTTTGCATGTCCAGCGGTCGTTCCTGCGGGTCGAGCCGGTGGTTCCGGCGTGTCCGGCAGGTGGTTCCGGTCTGTCCGGCAGGTGGTTCTGTGGTGTCCGGCACAAGGTTCAGTCTGAGAGGCTGTGCCGGCATGCCCCTCACGTGATTCCGGCTTGTCCCCGAAGTGGTGCTGGTGTAGCGGGCAGGTGATTTTGGCGTGTCCGGCAGGTGGTTCAGGCGAGTTGAGCAGGTGCTTGCGACGTGCTCGGCAGGTGCTTCCGGCGTCTCCGGCACGTGTTTCTGGCACATCTGACTGGTGGTTCCGGCATGCCCAAAAGTTGATTCCGGTCTGTCCGGTAGGTGGTTCCGGCGTGCACGGCACGTGTTTCTGGTACGTGTCAGAGGTGGTTGCGTATGCCCAACAGGTGATTCCGGACTGTCCGCCACGTGCTTCTGGCACGTCTGAGAGGTGGTTCCAACATGCCCGGCAGGTCATTTCGGAGAGTCGTCCAAGTGGTTCTGGCGTAGCCCGCAGGTGATTTTGGCGTGTCCGGCAGGTGGTTCCGCCGTGCTCGGCAGGTGGTTCAGGCATGGCCGTCACGTGGTTCCAGTCTGTCCAGGACGTGTTTCCAGCTTCTCCGGCAGGTGGTTCTGGTACGTCTGAGAGGTGGTTCCGCCATGGCTGGCAGGTGATCCCGGACTGTCCCCCAGGTGGCTCTGGCATAGCCAGCAGTTGATATTGGCCTGTCCGGCAAGTGGTTCCAGCGAGTCGAACAGATGGCTCCGGCGTGCTCGGCAGGTGGTTCCGGTCTGTCCGGTAGGTGTTTCCGGCGTGTCCGGCACGTGCTTCCGGCACGTCTGAGAGGTGGTTCCGGCATGCGCGGCAGGTGATTCCGTAGTGTCCGCCAGGTGGTTCTGGCGTACCCGGCAGGTGATTTTGGCGTGTCCGGCAGGTGTTTCTGGCGAGTCGAGCAGGTGGCTCCGGCATGCTCGGCAGGTGCTTCCGGCGTCTCCGGCACTTGGTTCTGGTGTGTCTGAGAGCTGGTTCCGGCATGTCCAGCAGATGATCCCGGAGTGTCCGCCAAGTGGTTCTGGCATACCCAGCAGGTGATTTTGGCGTGTCAGGGAGGTGGTACCGGTGAGTCGAGCAGGTGGTTCCGGCGTGCTCAGCAGGTGGTTCAGGCGGTTCTGGCAGGTGGTATCAGTCTGTTCGGGGTGTGGTTCCAGCATCTCATGAACACATTTCTGGCACGTCTGAGATGTGGTTCCAGCCGGCCCGACAGGTGTTTCCACAGTGTCCGCCAAGTGGTACTGGCGTAGTTGGCAGGTGATTTTGGCATGACCGGCAGGTGGTTCCAGCAAGCCCGGCAGGTGATTCCGAAGTGTTCCCCAACTGGTTGTGGCGTAGCCGGCAGGTGATTTTTGCATGATCGGCAGGTGGCTCTGGCGAGTCGAGCAGGTGGTTCCGGCCTGCTCGGCTGGTGCTTCCGGGGTCATTGGCACGGGGTTCTGGCATGTCTGAGAGGTGGTTCCTGCATTCCCGGCAAGTGATTCCGGAGTGTTCGCCAAGTGGGTCTGGCATAGTCGCCAGGAGATTTTGGCATGTCCGGCAGGTGGTTCACGCGAGTTGAGCAGGTGGTTCCAACGTGCTTGGCAGGTGCTTCCGGCGTCTCCGGCACGTGTTTCTGGCACATCCGACAGGTGGTTCCGGCATGCCCGAAAGGTGATTCTGGTCTGTCTGGTAGGAGGTTCCAGCAGGCACGGCATGTGGTTCTGGAACGTCTCAGAGGTGGTTGCGCATGCCCAACAGGTGATTCCGGACTGTCCGCCACATGGTTCTGGCACGTCTGAGAGGTGGTTCCGGCATGCCCGGCAGGTCATCCCAGAGAGTCCTCCAAGTGGTTCTGGCATAACTCGCAGGTGATTTTGGCGTGTCTGGCAGGTTGTTCCGTTGTGCTTGGCAGGTGGTTCAGGCTTGGCCGGCAGCTGGTTCCAGACTGTCCAGGACCTGTTTCCAGCTTCTCCGGCAGGTGGTTCTGGTACGTCTGAGAGGGGGATCCGCCATGGCTGGCAGGCGATTCCGGACCGTCCCCCAGGTGGTTCTGGCATAGCCAGCAGTTGATATTGGCCTGTCCGGCAGGTGGTTCCAGCGAGTCGAACAGGTGGCTCCGGCGTGCTCGGCAGGTGGTTCCGGTCTGTCCGGTAGGTGATTCCGGCGCGTCCGGCACGTGCTTCCGGCACGTCTGAGAGGTGGTTACGGCATGCGCGACAGGTGATTTCGGAGTGTCCGCCAGGTGGTTCTGGCGTACCAGGCAGGTGATTTTGGCGTGTCCGGCAGGTGTTTCTGGCGAGTCGAGCAGGTGGCTCCGGCATGCTCGGCAGGTGCTTCCGGCGTCTCCAACACGTGGTTCTGGTGGGTCTGAGAGCTGGTTCCGGCATGTCCGGCAGATGATTCCGGAGTGTCCGCCAAGTGGTTCTGGCATACCCGGCTGGTGATTTGGGCATGTCAGGTAGGTGGTTCCGGCGATTCGAGCAGGTGGATCCGGCGTGCTCGGCAGGTTGTTCAGACGGGTCTGGCAGGTGTTTTCCGTCTGTTCGGGGTGTGGTTCCAGCATCTCATGCACATGGTTCTGGCACGTCTGAGATGTGGTTCCGGCCGGCCAGACAGGTGTTTCCACAGTGTCCGCCAAGTGGTACTGGCGTAGTTGGCAGGTGATTTTGGCATGACCGGCAGGTGGTTCCAGCAAGCCCGGCAGGTGATTCCGAAGTTTTCCCCAACTGGTTGTGGCGTAGCCGGCAGGCGATTTTTGGGTGTCCGGCAGGTGGTTCTGGCGAGTCGAGCAGGTGGTTCCGGCGTGCTCGGCAGGTGCTTCCGGGGTCATTGGCACGTGGTTCTGGCATATCTGAGAGGTGGTTCCGGCATGCCCGGCAGGTGATTCCGGAGTGTTCGCCAAGTGTTTCCGGCATAGCCGGCTGGTGATTTTGCGCGTCCATCGGTCGGTCCGGCGGGTCGAGCCGGTGGTTCCGGCGTGTCCGGCAGGTGTTTCCGGTCTGTCCGGCAGGTGGTTCTGTGGTGTCCGGCACGAGGTTCAGTCTGAGAGGCTGTGCCGGCATGCCCCTCACGTGATTCCGGCTTGTCCCCGAAGTGGTGCTGGTGTAGCGGGCAGGTGATTTTGGCGTGTCCGGCAGGTGGCTCAGGCGAGTTGAGCAGGTGGTTGCAACGTGCTCGGCAGGTGCTTCCGGCGTCTCCGGCACGTGTTTCTGGCACATCTGACTGGTGGTTCCGGCATGCCCAAAAGTTGATTCCGGTCTGTCCGGTAGGTGGTTCCGGCGTGCACGGCACGTGGTTCTGGTACGTGTCAGAGGTGGTTGCGTATGCCCAACAGGTGATTCCGGACTGTCCGCCACGTGCTTCTGGCACGTCTGAGAGGTGGTTCCAACATGCCCGGCAGGTCATTTCGGAGAGTCGTCCAAGTGGTTCTGGCGTAGCCCGCAGGTGATTTTGGCGTGTCCGGCAGGTGGTTCCACCGTGCTCGGCAGGTGGTTCAGGCATGGCCGTCACGTGGTTCCAGTCTGTCCAGGACGTGTTTCCAGCTTCTCCGGCAGGTGGTTCTGGTACGTCTGAGAGGTGGTTCCGCCATGGCTGGCAGGTGATCCCGGACTGTCCCCCAGGTGGTTCTGGCATAGCCGGCAGTTGATATTGGCCTGTCCGGCAAGTGGTTCCAGCGAGTCGAAAAGGTGGCTCGGGTGTTCTTGGCAGGTGGTTCCGGTCTGTCCGGTAGGTGTTTCCGGCGTGTCTGGCACGTGCTTCCGGCACGTCTGAGAGGTGGTTCCGGCATGCGCGGCAGGTGATTCCGTAGTGTCCGCCAGGTGGTTCTGGAATACCCGGCAGGTGATTTTGGCGTGTCCGGCAGGTGTTTCTGGCGAGTCGAGCAGGTGGCTCCGGCATGCTAGGCAGGTGCTTCCGGCGTCTCCGGCACTTGGTTCTGGTGTGTCTGAGAGCTGGTTCCGGCATGTCCAGCAGATGATTCCGGAGTGTCCGCCAAGTGGTTCTGGCATACCCAGCAGGTGATTTTGGCGTGTCAGGGAGGTGGTACCGGTGAGTCGAGCAGGTGGTTCCGGCGTGCTCAGCAGGTGGTTCAGGCGGTTCTGGCAGGTGGTATCCGTCTGTTCGGGGTGTGGTTCCAACATCTCATGAACATGTTTCTGGCACGTCTGAGATGTGGTTCCAGCCGGCCCGAAAGGTGTTTCCGCAGTGTCCGTCAAGCGGTTCTGGCGTAGTTGGCAGGTGATTTTGGCATGACTGGCAGGTGGTTCCAGCAAGCCTGGCAGGTGATTCCAAAGTGTTCACCAACTGGTTGTGGCGTAGCCGGCAGGTGATTTTTGCGTGATCGGCAGGTGGTTCTGGCGAGTCGAGAGGGGGTTCCGGCGTGCTCGGCTGGTGCTTCCGGGGTCATTGGCACGGGGTTCTGGCATGTCTGAGAGGTGGTTCCTGCATGCCCGGCAAGTGATTCCGGAGTGTTCGCCAAGTGGTTCTGGCATAGTCGGCAGGTGATTTTGGCATGTCCGGCAGGTGGTTCAGGCGAGTTGAGCAGGTGGTTCCAACGTGCTTGGCAGGTGCTTCCGGCGTCTCCGGCACGTGTTTCTGGCACATCTGACAGGTGGTTCCGGCATGCCCGAAAGGTGATTCCGGTCTGTCCGGTAGGTGGTTCCAGCCTGCACGGCATGTGGTTCTGGTACGTCTCAGAGGTGGTTGCGCATGCCCAACAGGTGATTCCGGACAGTCCGCCACATGGTTCTGGCACGTCTGAGAGGTGGTTCCGGCATGCCCGGCGGGTCATCCCAGAGAGTCCTCCAAGTGGTTCTGGCATAACACGCAGGTGATTTTGGCATGTCTGGCAGGTTGTTCCGTTGTGCTTGGCAGGTGGTTCAGGCTTGGCCGGCAGGTGGTTCCAGACTGTCCAGGACGTGTTTCCAGCTTCTCCGGCAGGTGGTTCTGGTACGTCTGAGAGGTGGTTCCGCCATGGCTGGCAGGCGATTCCGGACCGTCCCCCAGGTGGTTCTGGCATAGCCAGCAGTTGATATTGGCCTGTCCGGCAGGTGGTTCCAGCGAGTCGAACAGGTGGCTCCGGCGTGCTCGGCAGGTGGTTCCGGTCTGTCCGGTAGGTGATTCCGGTGTGTCCGGCACGTGCTTCCGGCACGTCTGAGAGGTGGTTCTGGATGCGCGACAGGTGGTTTCGGAGTGTCCGCCAGGTGGTTCTGGCGTACCCGGCAGGTGATTTTGGCGTGTCCGGCAGGTGTTTCTGGCGAGTCGAGCAGGTGGCTCCGGCATGCTCGGCAGGTGCTTCCGGCGTCTCCGGCACGTGGTTCTGGTGTGTCTGAGAGCTGGTTCCGGCATGTCCGGCAGACGATTCCGGAGTGTCCGCCAAGCGGTTCTGGCATACCCGGCTGGTGATTTGGGCATGTCAGGTAGGTGGTTCCGGCGAGTCGAGCAGGTGGCTCCGGTGTGCTCGGCAGGTTGTTCAGACGGGTCTGGCAGGTGTTTTCCGTCTGTTCGGGGTGTGGTTCCAGCATCTCATGCACATGGTTCTGGCACGTCTGAGATGTGGTTCCGGCCGGCCCGACAGGTGTTTCCACAGTGTCCGCCAAGTGGTACTGGCGTAGTTGGCAGGTGATTTTGGCATGACCGGCAGGTGGTTCCAGCAAGCCCGGCAGGTGATTCCGAAGTGTTCCCCAACTGGTTGTGGCGTAGCCGGCAGGCGATTTTTGCGTGTCCGGCAGGTGGTTCTGGCGAGTCGAGCAGGTGGTTCCGGCGTGCTCGGCAGGTGCTTCCGGGGTCATTGGCACGTGGTTCTGGCATATCTGAGAGGTGGTTCCGGCATGCCCGGCAGGTGATTCCGGAGTGTTCGCCAAGTGTTTCCGGCATAGCCGGCAGGTGATTTTGCACGTCCATCGGTAGGTCCGGCGGGTCGAGCCGGTGGTTCCGTCGTGTTGGGCAGGTGGTTCCGGTCTGTCCGGCAGGTGGTTCTGTGGTGTCCGGCACGAGGTTCAGTCTGAGAGGTTGTTCCGGCATGCCCCTCACGTGATTCCGTCTTGTCCCCGAAGTGGTGCTGGTGTAGCGGGCAGGTGATTTTGGCGTGTCCGGCAGGTGGTTCAGGCGAGTTGAGCAGGTGCTTGCGACGTGCTCGGCAGGTGCTTCCGGCGTCTCCGGCACGTGTTTCTGGCACATCTGACTGGTGGTTCCGGCATGCCCAAAAGTTGATTCCGGTCTGTGCGGTAGGTGGTTCCGGCGTGCACGGCACGTGGTTCTGGTACGTGTCAGAGGTGGTTGCGTATGCCCAACAGGTGATTCCGGACTGTCCGCCACGTGCTTCTGGCACGTCTGAGAGGTGGTTCCAACATGCCCGGCAGGTCATTTCGGAGAGTCGTCCAAGTGGTTCTGGCGTAGCCCGCAGGTGATTTTGGCGTGTCCGGCAGGTGGTTCCGCCGTGCTCGGCAGGTGGTTCAGGCATGGCCGTCACGTGGTTCCAGTCTGTCCAGGACGTGTTTCCAGCTTCTCCGGCAGGTGGTTCTGGTACGTCTGAGAGGTGGTTCCGCCATGGCTGGCAGGTGATCCCGGACTGTCCCCCAGGTGGTTCTGGCATAGCCAGCAGTTGATATTGGCCTGTCCGGCAGGTGGTTCCAGCGAGTCGAACAGGTGGCTGCGGCGTTCTTGGCAGGTGGTTCCGGTCTGTCCGTTAGGTGTTTCCGGCGTGTCTGGCACGTGCTTCCGGCACGTCTGAGAGGTGGTTCTGGCATGCGTGGCAGGTGATTCCGTAGAGTCCGCAAGGTTGTTCTGGCATACCCGGCAGGTGACTTTGGCGTGTCCGGCAGGTGTTTCTGGCGAGTCGAGCAGGTGGCTCCGGCATGCTCGGCAGGTACTTCCGGCGTCTCCGGCACTTGGTTCTGGTGTGTCTGAGAGCTGGTTCCGGCATGTCCGGCAGATGATTCCGGAGTGTCCGCCAAGTGGTTCTGGCATACCCAGCAGGTGATTTTGGCGTGTCAGGGAGGTGGTACCGGTGAGTCGAGCAGGTGGTTCCGGCGTGCTCAGCAGGTGGTTCAGGCGGTTCTGGCAGGTGGTATCCGTCTGTTCGGGGTGTGGTTCCAGCATCTCATGAACACGTTTCTGGCACGTCTGAGATGTGGTTCCAGCCGGCCCGACAGGTGTTTCCGCAGTGTCCGCCAAGCGGTTCTGGCGTAGTTGGCAGGTGATTTTGGCATGACTGGCAGGTGGTTCCAGCAAGCCTGGCAGGTGATTCCAAAGTGTTCACCAACTGGTTGTGGCGTAGCCGGCAGGTGATTTTTGCGTGATCGGCAGGTGGTTCTGGCGAGTCGAGCAGGTGGTTCCGGCGTGCTCGGCTGGTGCTTCCGGGGTCATTGGCACGGGGTTGTGGCATGTCTGAGAGGTGGTTCCTGCATGCCCGGCAAGTGATTCCGGAGTGTTCGCCAAGTGGTTCTGGCATAGTCGGCAGGTGATTTTCGCATGTCCGGCAGGTGGTTCAGGCGAGTTGAGCAGGTGGTTCCAACGTGCTTGGCAGGTGATTCCGGCGTCTCCGGCACGTGTTTCTGGCACATCTGACTGGTGGTTCCGGCATGCCCGAAAGGTGATTCCGGTCTGTCCGGTAGGTGGTTCCAGCCTGCACGGCATGTGGTTCTGGTACGTCTCAGAGGTGGTTGCGCATGCCCAACAGGTGATTCCGGACTGTCCGCCACACGGTTCTGGCACGTCTGAGAGGTGGTTCCGGCATGCCCGGCAGGTCATCCCAGAGAGTCCTCCAAGTGGTTCTGGCATAACACGCAGGTGATTTTGGCGTGTCTGGCAGGTTGTTCCGTTGTGCTTGGCAGGTGGTTCAGGCTTGGCCGGCAGGTGGTTCCAGACTGTCCAGGACGTGTTTCCAGCTTCTCCGGCAGGTGGTTCTGGTACGTCTGAGAGGTGGTTCCGCCATGGTGGGCAGCTGATTCCGGACCGTCCCCCAGGTGGTTCCGGCATAGCCAGCAGTTGATATTGGCCTGTCAGGCAGGTGGTTCCAGCGAGTCGAACAGGGGGCTCCGGCGTGCTCGGCAGGTGGTTCCGGTCTGTCCGGTAGGTGATTCCGGCGTGTCCGGCACGTGCTTCCGGCACGTCTGAGAGGTGGTTC
Source organism: Equus przewalskii (assembly GCF_037783145.1). Taxonomy (NCBI): domain Eukaryota; kingdom Metazoa; phylum Chordata; class Mammalia; order Perissodactyla; family Equidae; genus Equus; species Equus przewalskii. Next base: position 20,498 of record NW_027227978.1, read on the forward strand.
CGGCATGCGCGACAGGTGATTTCGGAGTGTCCGCCAGGTGGTTCTGGCGTACCCGGCAGGTGATTTTGGCGTGTCCGGCAGGTGTTTGTGGCGAGTCGAGCAGGTGGCTCTGGCATGCTCGGCAGGTGCTTCTGGCGTCTCCGGCACGTGGTTCTGGTGTGTCTGAGAGCTGGTTCCGGCATGTCCGGCATATGATTCCGGAGTGTCCGCCAAGTGGTTCTGGCATACCCGGCTGGTGATTTGGGCATGTCAGGTAGGTGGTTCCAGCGAGTCGAGCAGGTGGCTCCGGCGTGCTCGGCAGTTGGTTCAGACGGGTCTGGCAGGTGTTTTCCGTATGTTCGGGGAGTGGTTCCAGCATCTCATGCACATGGTTCTGGCACGTCTGAGATGTGGTTCCGGCCGGCCCGACAGGTGTTTCCACAGTGTCCGCCAAGTGGTACTGGCGTAGTTGGCAGGTGATTTCGGCATGACCGGCAGGTGGTTCCAGCAAGCCCGGCAGGTGATTCCGAAGTGTTCCCCAACTGGTTGTGGCGTAGCCGGCAGGTGATTTTTGCGTGTCCGGCAGGTGGTTCTGGCGAGTCGAGCAGGTGGTTCCGGCTTGCTCGGCAGGTGCTTCCGGGGTCATTGGCACGTGGTTCTGGCATATCTGAGAGTAAGTTCCGGCATGCCCGGCAGGTGATTCCGGAGTGTTCGCCAAGTGTTTCCGGCGTAGCCGGCAGGTGATTTTGCACGTCCAGCGGTCGTTGCGGCGGGTCGAGCCGGTGGTTCCGGCGTGTCCGGCAGGTGTTTCCGGTCTGTCCGGCAGGTGGTTCTGTGGTGTCCGGCACGAGGTTCAGTCTGAGAGGCTGTGCCGGCATGCCCCTCACGTGATTCCGGCTTGTGCCGAAGTGGTGCTGGTGTAGCGGGCAGGTGATTTTGGCGTGTCCGGCAGGTGGTTCAGGCGAGTTGAGCAGGTGCTTGCGACGTGCTCTGCAGGTGCTTCCGGCGTCTCTGGCACGTGTTTCTGGCACATCTGACTGGTGGTTCCGGCATGCCCAAAAGTTGATTCCGGTCTGTCCGGTAGGTGGTTCCGGCGTGCACGGCACGTGGTTCTTGTACGTCTCAGAGGTCGCTGCGTATGCCCAACAGGTGATTCCGGACTGTCCGCCACGTGCTTCTGGCACGTCTGAGAGGTGGTTCCAACATGCCCGGCAGGTCATTTCGGAGAGTCGTCCAAGTGGTTCTGGCGTAGCCCGCAGGTGATTTTGGCGTGTCCGGCAGGTGGTTCCGCCGTGCTCGACAGGTGGTTCAGGCATGGCCGTCACGTGGTTCCAGTCTGTCCAGGACGTGTTTCCAGCTTCTCCGGCAGGTGGTTCTGGTACGTCTGAGAGGTGGTTCCGCCATGGCTGGCAGGTGATTCCGGACCGTCCCCCAGGTGGTTCTGGCATAGCCAGCAGTTGATATTGGCCTGTCCGGCAGGTGGTTCCAGCGAGTCGAACAGGTGGCTCCGGCGTGCTCGGCAGGTGGTTCCGGTCTGTCCGGTAGGTGTTTCCGGAGTGTCCGGCACGTGCTTCCGGCACGTCTGAGAGGTGGTTCCGGCATGCGCGGCAGGTGATTCCGTAGTGTCCGCCAGGTGGTTCTGGCGTACCCGGCAGGTGATTTTGGCGTGTCCGGCAGGTGTTTCTGGCGAGTCGAGCAGGTGGCTCCGGCATGCTCGGCAGGTGCTTCCGGCGTCTCTGGCACGTGTTTCTGGCACATCTGACTGGTGGTTCCGGCATGCCCAAAAGTTGATTCCGGTCTGTCCGGTAGGTGGTTCCGGCGTGCACGGCACGTGGTTCTTGTACGTCTCAGAGGTCGCTGCGTATGCCCAACAGGTGATTCCGGACTGTCCGCCACGTGCTTCTGGCACGTCTGAGAGGTGGTTCCAACATGCCCGGCAGGTCATTTCGGAGAGTCGTCCAAGTGGTTCTGGCGTAGCCCGCAGGTGATTTTGGCGTGTCCGGCAGGTGGTTCCGCCGTGCTCGACAGGTGGTTCAGGCATGGCCGTCACGTGGTTCCAGTCTGTCCAGGACGTGTTTCCAGCTTCTCCGGCAGGTGGTTCTGGTACGTCTGAGAGGTGGTTCCGCCATGGCTGGCAGGTGATTCCGGACCGTCCCCCAGGTGGTTCTGGCATAGCCAGCAGTTGATATTGGCCTGTCCGGCAGGTGGTTCCAGCGAGTCGAACAGGTGGCTCCGGCGTGCTCGGCAGGTGGTTCCGGTCTGTCCGGTAGGTGTTTCCGGAGTGTCCGGCACGTGCTTCCGGCACGTCTGAGAGGTGGTTCCGGCATGCGCGGCAGGTGATTCCGTAGTGTCCGCCAGGTGGTTCTGGCGTACCCGGCAGGTGATTTTGGCGTGTCCGGCAGGTGTTTCTGGCGAGTCGAGCAGGTGGCTCCGGCATGCTCGGCAGGTGCTTCCGGCGTCTCCGGCACGTGGTTCTGGTGTGTCTGAGAGCTGGATCCGGCATGTCCGGCAGATGATTCCGGAGTGTCCGTCAAGTGGTTCTGGCATACCCGGCTGGTGATTTGGGCATGTCAGGTAGGTGGATCCGGCGAGTCGAGCAGGTGGCTCCGGCGTGCGCGGCAGGTTGTTCAGACGGGTCTGGCAGGTGTTTTTCGTCTGTTCGTGGTGTGATTCCAGCATCTCATGCACATGGTTCTGGCACGTCTGAGATGTGGTTCCGGCCGGCCCGACAGGTGTTTCCACAGTGTCCGCCAAGTGGTCCTGGCGTAGTTGGCAGGTGATTTTGGCATGACCGGCAGGTGGTTCCAGCAAGCCCGGCAGGTGATTCCGAAGTGTTCCCCAACTGGTTGTGGCGTAGCCGGCAGGTGATTTTTGCGTGTCCGGCAGGTGGTTCTGGCGAGTCGAGCAGGTGGTTCCGGCGTGCTCGGCAGGTGCTTCCGGGGTCATTGGCACGTGGTTCTGGCATATCTGAGAGGTGGTTCCGGCATGCCCGGCAGGTGATTCCGGAGTGTTCGCCAAGTGTTTCCGGCGTAGCCGGCAGGTGATTTTGCATGTCCAGCGGTCGTTCCGTCGGGTCGAGCCGGAGGTTCCGGCGTGTCCGGCAGGTGGTTCCGGTCTGTCCGGCAGGTGGTTCTGTGGTGTCCGGCACGAGGTTCAGTCTGAGAGGCTGTGCCGGCATGCCCCTCACGTGATTCTGGCTTGTCCCCGAAGTGGTGCTGGTGTAGCGGGCAGGTGATTTTGGCGTGTCCGGCAGGTGGTTCAGGCGAGTTGAGCAGGTGGTTGCGACGTGCTCGGCAGGTGCTTCCGGCGTCTCCGGCACGTGTTTCTGGCACATCTGACTGGTGGTTCCGGCATGCCCAAAAGTTGATTCCGGTCTGTCCGTTAGGTGGTTCCGGCGTGCACGGCACGTGGTTCTGGTACGTGTCAGAGGTGGTTGCGTATGCCCAACAGGTGATTCCGGACTGTCCGCCACGTGCTTCTGGCACGTCTGAGAGGTGGTTCCGGCATGCCCGGCAGGTCATCCCAGAGAGTCCTCCAAGTGGTTCTGGCATAACACGCAGGTGATTTTGGCGTGTCTGGCAGGTTGTTCCGTTGTGCTTGGCAGGTGGTTCAGGCTTGGCCGGCAGTTGGTTCCAGACTGTCGAGGACGTGTTTCCAGCTTCTCCGGCAGGTGGTTCTGGTACGTCTGAGAGGTGGTTCCGCCATGGCTGGCAGGTGATCCCGGACTGTCCCCCAGGTGGTTCTGGCATAGCCAGCAGTTGATATTGGCCTGTCCGGCAGGTGGTTCCAGCGACTCGAACAGGTGGCTGCGGCGTTCTTGGCAGGTGGTTCCGGTCTGTCCGTTAGGTGTTTCCGGCGTGTCTGGCACGTGCTTCCGGCACGTCTGAGAGGTGGTTCTGGCATGCGTGGCAGGTGATTCCGTAGAGTCCGCAATGTTGTTCTGGCATACCCGGCAGGTGACTTTGGCGTGTCCGGCAGGTGTTTCTGGCGAGTCGAGCAGGTGGCTCCGGCATGCTCGGCAGGTACTTCCGGCGTCTCCGGCACTTGGTTCTGGTGTGTCTGAGAGCTGGTTCCGGCATGTCCGGCAGATGATTCCGGAGTGTCCGCCAAGTGGTTCTGGCATACCCAGCAGGTGATTTTGGCGTGTCCGGCAGGTGTTTCTGGCGAGTCGAGCAGGTGGCTCCGGCATGCTCGGCAGGTGCTTCCGGCGTCTCCGGCACTTGGTTCTGGTGTGTCTGAGAGCTGGTTCCGGCATGTCCGGCAGATGATTCCGGAGTGTCCGCCAAGTGGTTCTGGCATACCCAGCAGGTGATTTTGGCGTGTCAGGGAGGTGGTACCGGTGAGTCGAGCAGGTGGTTCCGGCGTGCTCAGCAGGTGGTTCAGGCGGTTCTGGCAGGTGGTATCCGTCTGTTCGGGGTGTGGTTCCAGCATCTCATGAACACGTTTCTGGCACGTCTGAGATGTGGTTCCAGCCGGCCCGACAGGTGTTTCCGCAGTGTCCGCCAAGCGGTTCTGGCGTAGTTGGCAGGTGATTTTGGCATGACTGGCAGGTGGTTCCAGCAAGCCTGGCAGGTGATTCCAAAGTGTTCACCAACTGGTTGTGGCGTAGCCGGCAGGTGATTTTTGCGTGATCGGCAGGTGGTTCTGGCGAGTCGAGCAGGTGGTTCCGGCGTGCTCGGCTGGTGCTTCCGGGGTCATTGGCACGGGGTTGTGGCATGTCTGAGAGGTGGTTCCTGCATGCCCGGCAAGTGATTCCGGAGTGTTCGCCAAGTGGTTCTGGCATAGTCGGCAGGTGATTTTCGCATGTCCGGCAGGTGGTTCAGGCGAGTTGAGCAGGTGGTTCCAACGTGCTTGGCAGGTGATTCCGGCGTCTCCGGCACGTGTTTCTGGCACATCTGACTGGTGGTTCCGGCATGCCCGAAAGGTGATTCCGGTCTGTCCGGTAGGTGGTTCCAGCCTGCACGGCATGTGGTTCTGGTACGTCTCAGAGGTGGTTGCGCATGCCCAACAGGTGATTCCGGACTGTCCGCCACACGGTTCTGGCACGTCTGAGAGGTGGTTCCGGCATGCCCGGCAGGTCATCCCAGAGAGTCCTCCAAGTGGTTCTGGCATAACACGCAGGTGATTTTGGCGTGTCTGGCAGGTTGTTCCGTTGTGCTTGGCAGGTGGTTCAGGCTTGGCCGGCAGGTGGTTCCAGACTGTCCAGGACGTGTTTCCAGCTTCTCCGGCAGGTGGTTCTGGTACGTCTGAGAGGTGGTTCCGCCATGGTGGGCAGCTGATTCCGGACCGTCCCCCAGGTGGTTCCGGCATAGCCAGCAGTTGATATTGGCCTGTCAGGCAGGTGGTTCCAGCGAGTCGAACAGGGGGCTCCGGCGTGCTCGGCAGGTGGTTCCGGTCTGTCCGGTAGGTGATTCCGGCGTGTCCGGCACGTGCTTCCGGCACGTCTGAGAGGTGGTTCCGGCATGCGCGACAGGTGATTTCGGAGTGTCCGCCAGGTGGTTCTGGCGTACCCGGCAGGTGATTTTGGCGTGTCCGGCAGGTGTTTGTGGCGAGTCGAGCAGGTGGCTCTGGCATGCTCGGCAGGTGCTTCTGGCGTCTCCGGCACGTGGTTCTGGTGTGTCTGAGAGCTGGTTCCGGCATGTCCGGCATATGATTCCGGAGTGTCCGCCAAGTGGTTCTGGCATACCCGGCTGGTGATTTGGGCATGTCAGGTAGGTGGTTCCAGCGAGTCGAGCAGGTGGCTCCGGCGTGCTCGGCAGTTGGTTCAGACGGGTCTGGCAGGTGTTTTCCGTATGTTCGGGGAGTGGTTCCAGCATCTCATGCACATGGTTCTGGCACGTCTGAGATGTGGTTCCGGCCGGCCCGACAGGTGTTTCCACAGTGTCCGCCAAGTGGTACTGGCGTAGTTGGCAGGTGATTTCGGCATGACCGGCAGGTGGTTCCAGCAAGCCCGGCAGGTGATTCCGAAGTGTTCCCCAACTGGTTGTGGCGTAGCCGGCAGGTGATTTTTGCGTGTCCGGCAGGTGGTTCTGGCGAGTCGAGCAGGTGGTTCCGGCTTGCTCGGCAGGTGCTTCCGGGGTCATTGGCACGTGGTTCTGGCATATCTGAGAGTAAGTTCCGGCATGCCCGGCAGGTGATTCCGGAGTGTTCGCCAAGTGTTTCCGGCGTAGCCGGCAGGTGATTTTGCACGTCCAGCGGTCGTTGCGGCGGGTCGAGCCTGTGGTTCCGGCGTGTCCGGCAGGTGGTTCCGGTCTGTCCGGCAGGTGGTTCTGTGGTGTCCGGCACGAGGTTCAGTCTGAGAGGCTGTGCCGGCATGCCCCTCACGTGATTCCGGCTTGTGCCGAAGTGGTGCTGGTGTAGCGGGCAGGTGATTTTGGCGTGTCCGGCAGGTGGTTCAGGCGAGTTGAGCAGGTGCTTGCGACGTGCTCGGCAGGTGCTTCCGGCGTCTCCGGCACGTGTTTCTGGCACATCTGACTGGTGGTTCCGGCATGCCCAAAAGTTGATTCCGGTCTGTCCGGTAGGTGGTTCCGGCGTGCACGGCACGTGGTTCTTGTACGTCTCAGAGGTCGCTGCGTATGCCCAACAGGTGATTCCGGACTGTCCGCCACGTGCTTCTGGCACGTCTGAGAGGTGGTTCCAACATGCCCGGCAGGTCATTTCGGAGAGTCGTCCAAGTGGTTCTGGCGTAGCCCGCAGGTGATTTTGGCGTGTCCGGCAGGTGGTTCCGCCGTGCTCGACAGGTGGTTCAGGCATGGCCGTCACGTGGTTCCAGTCTGTCCAGGACGTGTTTCCAGCTTCTCCGGCAGGTGGTTCTGGTACGTCTGAGAGGTGGTTCCGCCATGGCTGGCAGGTGATTCCGGACCGTCCCCCAGGTGGTTCTGGCATAGCCAGCAGTTGATATTGGCCTGTCCGGCAGGTGGTTCCAGCGAGTCGAACAGGTGGCTCCGGCGTGCTCGGCAGGTGGTTCCGGTCTGTCCGGTAGGTGTTTCCGGCGTGTCCGGCACGTGCTTCCGGCACGTCTGAGAGGTGGTTCCGGCATGCGCGACAGGTGGTTTCGGAGTGTCCGCCAGGTGGTTCTGGCGTACCCGGCAGGTGATTTTGGCGTGTCCGGCAGGTGTTTCTGGTGAGTCGAGCAGGTGGCTCCGGCATGCTCGGCAGGTGCTTCCGGCGTCTCCGGCACGTGGTTCTGGTGTGTCTGAGAGCTGGTTCCGGCATGTCCGGCAGATGATTCCGGAGTGTCCGTCAAGTGGTTCTGGCATACCCGGCTGGTGATTTGGGCATGTCAGGTAGGTGGTTCCGGCGAGTCGAGCAGGTGGCTCCGGCGTGCGCGGCAGGTTGTTCAGACGGGTCTGGCAGGTGTTTTTCGTCTGTTCGGGGTGTGATTCCAGCATCTCATGCACATGGTTCTGGCACGTCTGAGATGTGGTTCCGGCCGGCCCGACAGGTGTTTCCACAGTGTCCGCCAAGTGGTCCTGGCGTAGTTGGCAGGTGATTTTGGCATGACCGGCAGGTGGTTCCAGCAAGCCCGGCAGGTGATTCCGAAGTGTTCCCCAACTGGTTGTGGCGTAGCCGGCAGGTGATTTTTGCGTGTCCGGCAGGTGGTTCTGGCGAGTCGAGCAGGTGGTTCCGGCGTGCTCGGCAGGTGCTTCCGGGGTCATTGGCACGGGGTTCTGGCATATCTGAGAGGTGGTTCCGGCATGCCCGGCAGGTGATTCCGGAGTGTTCGCCAAGTGTTTCTGGCGTAGCCGGCAGATGATTTTGCATGTCCAGCGGTCGTTCCGGCGGGTCGAGCCGGTGGTTCCGGCGTGTCCGGCAGGTGGTTCCGGTCTGTCCGGCAGGTGGTTCTGTGGTGTCCGGCACGAGGTTCAGTCTGAGAGGCTGTGCCGGCATGCCCCTCACGTGATTCCGGCTTGTCCCCGAAGTGGTGCTGGTGTAGCGGGCAGGTGATTTTGGCGTGTCCGGCAGGTGGTTCAGGCGAGTTGAGCAGGTGCTTGCGACGTGCTCGGCAGGTGCTTCCGGCGTCTCCGGCACGTGTTTCTGGCACATCTGACTGGTGGTTCCGGCATGCCCAAAAGTTGATTCCGGTCTGTCCGGTAGGTGGTTCCGGCGTGCACGGCACGTGGTTCTGGTACGTGTCAGAGGTGGTTGCGTATGCCCAACAGGTGATTCCGGACTGTCCGCCACGTGCTTCTGGCACGTCTGAGAGGTGGTTCCAACATGCCCGGCAGGTCATTTCGGAGAGTCGTCCAAGTGGTTCTGGCGTAGCCCGCAGGTGATTTTGGCGTGTCCGGCAGGTGGTTCCGCCGTGCTCGGCAGGTGGTTCAGGCATGGCCGTCACGTGGTTCCAGTCTGTCCAGGACGTGTTTCCAGCTTCTCCGGCAGGTGGTTCTGGTACGTCTGAGAGGTGGTTCCACCATGGCTGGCAGGTGATCCCGGACTGTCCCCCAGGTGGTTCTGGCATAGCCAGCAGTTGATATTGGCCTGTCCGGCAAGTGGTTCCAGCGAGTCGAACAGGTGGCTCCGGCGTGCTCGGCAGGTGGTTCCGGTCTGTCCGGTAGGTGTTTCCGGAGTGTCCGGCACGTGCTTCCGGCACGTCTGAGAGGTGGTTCCGGCATGCGCGGCAGGTGATTCCGTAGTGTCCGCCAGGTGGTTCTGGCGTACCCGGCAGGTGATTTTGGCGTGTCCGGCAGGTGTTTCTGGCGAGTCGAGCAGGTGGCTCCGGCATGCTCGGCAGGTGCTTCCGGCGTCTCCGGCACGTGGTTCTGGTGTGTCTGAGAGCTGGATCCGGCATGTCCGGCAGATGATTCCGGAGTGTCCGTCAAGTGGTTCTGGCATACCCGGCTGGTGATTTGGGCATGTCAGGTAGGTGGATCCGGCGAGTCGAGCAGGTGGCTCCGGCGTGTCCGGCAGGTGGTTCCGGTCTGTCCGGCAGGTGGTTCTGTGGTGTCCGGCACGAGGTTCAGTCTGAGAGGCTGTGCCGGCATGCCCCTCACGTGATTCCGGCTTGTGCCGAAGTGGTGCTGGTGTAGCGGGCAGGTGATTTTGGCGTGTCCGGCAGGTGGTTCAGGCGAGTTGAGCAGGTGCTTGCGACGTGCTCGGCAGGTGCTTCCGGCGTCTCCGGCACGTGTTTCTGGCACATCTGACTGGTGGTTCCGGCATGCCCAAAAGTTGATTCCGGTCTGTCCGGTAGGTGGTTCCGGCGTGCACGGCACGTGGTTCTTGTACGTCTCAGAGGTCGCTGCGTATGCCCAACAGGTGATTCCGGACTGTCCGCCACGTGCTTCTGGCACGTCTGAGAGGTGGTTCCAACATGCCCGGCAGGTCATTTCGGAGAGTCGTCCAAGTGGTTCTGGCGTAGCCCGCAGGTGATTTTGGCGTGTCCGGCAGGTGGTTCCGCCGTGCTCGACAGGTGGTTCAGGCATGGCCGTCACGTGGTTCCAGTCTGTCCAGGACGTGTTTCCAGCTTCTCCGGCAGGTGGTTCTGGTACGTCTGAGAGGTGGTTCCGCCATGGCTGGCAGGTGATTCCGGACCGTCCCCCAGGTGGTTCTGGCATAGCCAGCAGTTGATATTGGCCTGTCCGGCAGGTGGTTCCAGCGAGTCGAACAGGTGGCTCCGGCGTGCTCGGCAGGTGGTTCCGGTCTGTCCGGTAGGTGTTTCCGGCGTGTCCGGCACGTGCTTCCGGCACGTCTGAGAGGTGGTTCCGGCATGCGCGACAGGTGGTTTCGGAGTGTCCGCCAGGTGGTTCTGGCGTACCCGGCAGGTGATTTTGGCGTGTCCGGCAGGTGTTTCTGGTGAGTCGAGCAGGTGGCTCCGGCATGCTCGGCAGGTGCTTCCGGCGTCTCCGGCACGTGGTTCTGGTGTGTCTGAGAGCTGGTTCCGGCATGTCCGGCAGATGATTCCGGAGTGTCCGTCAAGTGGTTCTGGCATACCCGGCTGGTGATTTGGGCATGTCAGGTAGGTGGTTCGGGCGAGTCGAGCAGGTGGCTCCGGCGTGCGCGGCAGGTTGTTCAGACGGGTCTGGCAGGTGTTTTTCGTCTGTTCGGGGTGTGATTCCAGCATCTCATGCACATGGTTCTGGCACGTCTGAGATGTGGTTCCGGCCGGCCCGACAGGTGTTTCCACAGTGTCCGCCAAGTGGTCCTGGCGTAGTTGGCAGGTGATTTTGGCATGACCGGCAGGTGGTTCCAGCAAGCCCGGCAGGTGATTCCGAAGTGTTCCCCAACTGGTTGTGGCGTAGCCGGCAGGTGATTTTTGCGTGTCCGGCAGGTGGTTCTGGCGAGTCGAGCAGGTGGTTCCGGCGTGCTCGGCAGGTGCTTCCGGGGTCATTGGCACGTGGTTCTGGCATATCTGAGAGGTGGTTCCGGCATGCCCGGCAGGTGATTCCGGAGTGTTCGCCAAGTGTTTCCGGCGTAGCCGGCAGGTGATTTTGCATGTCCAGCGGTCGTTCCGTCGGGTCGAGCCGGAGGTTCCGGCGTGTCCGGCAGGTGGTTCCGGTCTGTCCGGCAGGTGGTTCTGTGGTGTCCGGCACGAGGTTCAGTCTGAGAGGCTGTGCCGGCATGCCCCTCACGTGATTCTGGCTTGTCCCCGAAGTGGTGCTGGTGTAGCGGGCAGGTGATTTTGGCGTGTCCGGCAGGTGGTTCAGGCGAGTTGAGCAGGTGGTTGCGACGTGCTCGGCAGGTGCTTCCGGCGTCTCCGGCACGTGTTTCTGGCACATCTGACTGGTGGTTCCGGCATGCCCAAAAGTTGATTCCGGTCTGTCCGTTAGGTGGTTCCGGCGTGCACGGCACGTGGTTCTGGTACGTGTCAGAGGTGGTTGCGTATGCCCAACAGGTGATTCCGGACTGTCCGCCACGTGCTTCTGGCACGTCTGAGAGGTGGTTCCGGCATGCCCGGCAGGTCATCCCAGAGAGTCCTCCAAGTGGTTCTGGCATAACACGCAGGTGATTTTGGCGTGTCTGGCAGGTTGTTCCGTTGTGCTTGGCAGGTGGTTCAGGCTTGGCCGGCAGTTGGTTCCAGACTGTCGAGGACGTGTTTCCAGCTTCTCCGGCAGGTGGTTCTGGTACGTCTGAGAGGTGGTTCCGCCATGGCTGGCAGGTGATCCCGGACTGTCCCCCAGGTGGTTCTGGCATAGCCAGCAGTTGATACTGGCCTGTCCGGCAGGTGGTTCCAGCGAGTCGAACAGGTGGCTCCGGCGTGCTCGGCAGGTGGTTCCGGTCTGTCCGGTATGTGTTTCCGGCGTGTCCGGCACGTGCTTCCGGCATGTCTGAGAGGTGGTTCCGGCATGCGCGGCAGGTGATTCCGTAGTGTCCACCAGGTGGTTCTGGCGTACCCGGCAGGTGATTTTGGCGTGTCCGGCACGTGTTTCTGGCACATCCGACAGGTGGTTCCGGCATGACCGACAGGTGATTCTGGTCTGTCTGGTAGGAGGTTCCAGCCGGCACGGCATGTGGTTCTGGTACGTCTCAGAGGTGGTTGCGCATGCCCAACAGGTGATTCCGGACTGTCCGCCACATGATTCTGGCACGTCTGAGAGGTGGTTCCGGCATGCCCGGCGGGTCATCCCAGAGAGTCCTCCAAGTGGTTCTGGCATAACACGCAGGTGATTTTGGCGTGTCCGGCAGGTGGTTCAGGCGCGTTGAGCAGGTGGTTGCGACGTGCTCGGCAGGTGCTTCCGGCGTCTCCGGCACGTGATTCTGGTCTGTCTGAGAGCTGGTTCCGGCATGTCCGGCAGATGATTCCGGAGTGTCCGCCAAGTGGTTCTGGCATACCCAGCAGGTGATTTTGGCGTGTCAGGCAGGTGGTTCTGGCGAGTCGAGCAGGTGGTTCCGGCGTGCTCGGCTGGTGCTTCCGGGGTCATTGCCACGGGGTTCTGGCATGTCTGTGAGGTGGTTCCTGCATGCCCGGCAAGTGATTCCGGAGTGTTCACCAAGTGGTTCTGGCATAGTCGGCAGGTGATTTTGGCATGTCCGGCAGGTGGTTCAGGCGAGTTGAGCAGGCGGTTCCAACGTGCTTGGCAGGTGCTTCCGGCGTCTCCGGCACGTGTTTCTGGCACATCTGACAGGTGGCTCCGGCATGCCCGAAAGGTGATTCCGGTCTGTCCGGTAGGTGGTTCCAGCCTGCACGGCATGTGGTTCTGGTACGTCTCAGAGGTGGTTGCGCATGCCCAACAGGTGATTCCGGACTGTCCGCCACATGGTTCTGGCACGTCTGAGAGGTGGTTCCGGCATTCCCGGCAGGTCATCCCAGAGAGTCCTCCAAGTGGTTCTGGCATAACACGCAGGTGATTTCGGCGTGTCTGGCAGGTTGTTCCGTTGTGCTTGGCAGGTGGTTCAGGCTTGGCCGGCAGGTGGTTCCAGACTGTCCAGGACGTGTTTCCAGCTTCTCCGGCAGGTGGTTCTGGTACGTCTGAGAGGTGGTTCCGCCATGGCGGGCAGGTGATTCCGGACCGTCCCCCAGGTGGTTCTGGCATAGCCAGCATTTGATATTGGCCTGTCAGGCAGGTGGTTCCAGCGAGTCGAACAGGTGGCTCCGGCGTGCTCGGCAGGTGGTTCCGGTCTGTCCGGTAGGTGATTCCGGCGTGTCCGGCACGTGCTTCCGGCACGTCTGAGAGGTGGTTCCGGCATGCGCGACAGGTGATTTCGGAGTGCCCGCCAGGTGGTTCTGGCGTACCCGGCAGGTGATTTTGGCGTGTCCGGCAGGTGTTTCTGGCGAGTCGAGCAGGTGGCTCCGGCATGCTCGGCAGGTGCTTCCGGCGTCTCCGGCACGTGGTTCTGGTGTGTCTGAGAGCTGGTTCCGGCATGTCCGGCAGATGATTCCGGAGTGTCCGCCAAGTGGTTCTGGCATACCCGGCTGGTGATTTGGGCATGTCAGGTAGGTGGTTCCGGCGAGTTGAGCAGGTGGCTCCGGCGTGCTCGGCAGGTTGTTCAGACGGGTCTGGCAGGTGTTTTCCGTCTGTTCGGGGTGTGGTTCCAGCATCTCATGCACATGGTTCTGACACGTCTGAGATGTGGTTCCGGCCGGCCCGACATGTGTTTCCACAGTGTCCGCCAAGTGGTACTGGCTGTAGTTGGCAGGTGATTTTGGCGTGACCGGCAGGTGGTTCCAGCAAGCCCGGCAGGTGATTCCGAAGTGTTCCCCAACTTGTTGTGGGGTAGCCGGCAGGTGATTTTTGCGTGTCCGGAAGGTGGTTCTGGCGAGTCGAGCAGGTGTTTCCGGTGTGCTCGGCAGGTGCTTCCGGGGTCATTGGCACGTGGTTCTGGCATATCTGAGAGGTGGTTCCGGCATGCCCGGCAGGTGATTCCGGAGTGTTCGCCAAGTGTTTCCGGCGTAGCCGGCAGGTGATTTTGCACGTCCAGCGGTCGTTCGGGCGGGTCGAGCCGGTGGTTCCGTCGTGTCCGGCAGGTGGTTCCGGTCTGTCCGGCAGGTGGTTCTGTGGTGTCCGGCACGAGGTTCAGTCTGAGAGGCTGTGCCGGCATGCCCCTCACGTGATTCCGGCTTGTCCCCGAAGTGGTGCTGGTGTAGCGGGCAGGTGATTTTGGCGTGTCCGGCAGGTGGTTCAGGCGAGTTGAGCAGGTGCTTGCGACGTGCTCGGCAGGTGCTTCCGGCGTCTCCGGCACGTGTTTCTGGCACATCTGACTGGTGGTTCCGGCATGCCCAAAAGTTGATTCCGGTCTGTCCGGTAGGTGGTTCCGGCGTGCACGGCACGTGGTTCTGGTACGTGTCAGAGGTGGTTGCGTATGCCCAACAGGTGATTCCGGACTGTCCGCCACGTGCTTCTGGCACGTCTGAGAGGTGGTTCCAACATGCCCGGCAGGTCATTTCGGAGAGTCGTCCAAGTGGTTCTGGCGTAGCCCGCAGGTGATTTTGGCGTGTCCGGCAGGTGGTTCCGCCGTGCTCGGCAGGTGGTTCAGGCATGGCCGTCACGTGGTTCCAGTCTGTCCAGGACGTGTTTCCAGCTTCTCCGGCAGGTGGTTCTGGTACGTCAGAGAGGTGGTTCCGCCATGGCTGGCAGGTGATCCCGGACTGTCCCCCCGGTGGTTCTGGCATATGCAGCAGTTGATACAGGCCTGTCCGGCAGGTGGTTCCAGCGAGTCGAACAGGTGGCTCCGGCGTGCTCGGCAGGTGGTTCCGGTCTGTCCGGTATGTGTTTCCGGCGTGTCCGGCACGTGCTTCCGGCACGTCTGAGAGGTGGTTCCGGCATGCACGGCAGGTGATTCCGTAGTGTCCGCCAGGTGGTTCTGGCGTACCCGGCAGGTGATTTTGGCGTGTCCGGCAGGTGTTTCTGGCGAGTCGAGCAGGTGGCTCCGGCATGCTCGGCAGGTGCTTCCGGCGTCTCCGGCACGTGGTTCTGGTGTGTCTGAGAGCTGGTTCCGGCATGTCCGGCAGATGATTCCGGAGTGTCCGCCAAGTGGTTCTGGCATACCCAGCAGGTGATTTTGGCGTGTCAGGGAGGTGGTACCGGTGAGTCGAGCAGGTGGTTCCGGCGTGCTCAGCAGGTGGTTCAGGCGGTTCTGGCAGGTGTTTTCCGTCTGTTCGGGGTGTGGTTCCAGCATCTCATGAACACGTTTCTGGCACGTCTGAGATGTGGTTCCAGCCGGCCCGACAGGTGTTTCCGCAGTGTCCGTCAAGCGGTTCTGGCGTAGTTGGCAGGTGATTTTGGCATGACTGGCAGGTGGTTCCAGCAAGCCTGGCAGGTGATTCCAAAGTGTTCACCAACTGGTTGTGGCGTAGCCGGCAGGTGATTTTTGCGTGATCGGCAGGTGGTTCTGGCGAGTCGAGCAGGTGGTTCCGGCGTGCTCGGCTGGTGCTTCCGGGGTCATTGGCACGGGGTTCTGGCATGTCTGAGAGGTGGTTCCTGCATGCCCGGCAAGTGATTCCGGAGTGTTCGCCAAGTGGTTCTGGCATAGTCGGCAGGTGATTTTGGCATGTCCGGCAGGTGGTTCAGGCGAGTAGAGCAGGTGGTTCCAACGTGCTTGGCAGGTGCTTCCGGCGTCTCCGGCACGTGTTTCTGGCACATCTGACAGGTGGTTCCGGCATGCCCGAAAGGTGATTCCGGTCTGTCCGGTAGGTGGTTCCAGCCTGCACGGCATGTGGTTCTGGTACGTCTCAGAGGTGGTTGCGCATGCCCAACAGGTGATTCCGGACTGTCCGCCACATGGTTCTGGCACGTCTGAGAGGTGGTTCCGGCATGCCCGGCAGGTCATCCCAGAGAGTCCTCCAAGTGGTTCTGGCATAACACGCAGGTGATTTTGGCGTGTCTGGCAGGTTGTTCCGTTGTGCTTGGCAGGTGGTTCAGGCTTGGCCGGCAGGTGGTTCCAGACTGTCCAGGACGTGTTTCCAGCTTCTCCGGCAGGTGGTTCTGGTACGTCTGAGAGGTGGTTCCGCCATGGCTGGCAGGTGATTCCGGACCGTCCCCCAGGTGGTTCTGGCATAGCCAGCAGTTGATATTGGCCTGTCCGGCAGGTGGTTCCAGCGAGTCGAACAGGTGGCTCCGGCGTGCTCGGCAGGTGGTTCCGGTCTGTCTGGTAGGTGATTCCGGCGTGTCCGGCACGTGCTTCCGGCACGTCTGAGAGGTGGTTCCGGCATGCGCGACAGGTGGTTTCGGAGTGTCCGCCAGGTGGTTCTGGCGTACCCGGCAGGTGATTTTGGCGTGTCCGGCAGGTGTTTCTGGCGAGTCGAGCAGGTGGCTCCGGCATGCTCGGCAGGTGCTTCCGGCGTCTCCGGCACGTGGTTCTGGTGTGTCTGAGAGCTGGTTCCGGCATGTCCGGCAGATGATTCCGGAGTGTCCGCCAAGTGGTTCTGGCATACCCGGCTGGTGATTTGGGCATGTCAGGTAGGTGGTTCCGGCGAGCCGAGCAGGTCGCTCCGGCGTGCTCGGCACGTTGTTCAGACGGGTCTGGCAGGTGTTTTCCGTCTGTTCGGGCTGTGGTTCCAGCATCTCATGCACATGGTTCTGGACACGTCTGAGACGTGGTTCCGGCCGGCCCGACAGGTGTTTCCACAGTGTCCGCCAAGTGGTCCTGGCGTAGTTGGCAGGTGATTTTGGCATGACCGGCAGGTGGTTCCAGCAAGCCCGGCAGGTGATTCCGAAGTGTTCCCCAACTGGTTGTGGCGTAGCCGGCAGGTGATTTTTGCGTGTCCGGCAGGTGGTTCTGGCGAGTCGAGCAGGTGGTTCCGGCGTGCTCGGCAGGTGCTTCCGGGGTCATTGGCACGTGGTTCTGGCATATCTGAGAGGTGGTTCCGGCATGCCGGGCAGGTGATTCCGGAGTGTTCTCCAAGTGTTTCTGGCGTAGCCTGCAGGTGATTTTGCATGTCCAGCGGTCGTTCCTGCGGGTCGAGCCGGTGGTTCCGGCGTGTCCGGCAGGTGGTTCCGGTCTGTCCGGCAGGTGGTTCTGTGGTGTCCGGCACAAGGTTCAGTCTGAGAGGCTGTGCCGGCATGCCCCTCACGTGATTCCGGCTTGTCCCCGAAGTGGTGCTGGTGTAGCGGGCAGGTGATTTTGGCGTGTCCGGCAGGTGGTTCAGGCGAGTTGAGCAGGTGCTTGCGACGTGCTCGGCAGGTGCTTCCGGCGTCTCCGGCACGTGTTTCTGGCACATCTGACTGGTGGTTCCGGCATGCCCAAAAGTTGATTCCGGTCTGTCCGGTAGGTGGTTCCGGCGTGCACGGCACGTGGTTCTGGTACGTGTCAGAGGTGGTTGCGTATGCCCAACAGGTGATTCCGGACTGTCCGCCACGTGCTTCTGGCACGTCTGAGAGGTGGTTCCAACATGCCCGGCAGGTCATTTCGGAGAGTCGTCCAAGTGGTTCTGGCGTAGCCCGCAGGTGATTTTGGCGTGTCCGGCAGGTGGTTCCGCCGTGCTCGGCAGGTGGTTCAGGCATGGCCGTCACGTGGTTCCAGTCTGTCCAGGACGTGTTTCCAGCTTCTCCGGCAGGTGGTTCTGGTACGTCTGAGAGGTGGTTCCGCCATGGCTGGCAGGTGATCCCGGACTGTCCCCCAGGTGGCTCTGGCATAGCCAGCAGTTGATATTGGCCTGTCCGGCAAGTGGTTCCAGCGAGTCGAACAGATGGCTCCGGCGTGCTCGGCAGGTGGTTCCGGTCTGTCCGGTAGGTGTTTCCGGCGTGTCCGGCACGTGCTTCCGGCACGTCTGAGAGGTGGTTCCGGCATGCGCGGCAGGTGATTCCGTAGTGTCCGCCAGGTGGTTCTGGCGTACCCGGCAGGTGATTTTGGCGTGTCCGGCAGGTGTTTCTGGCGAGTCGAGCAGGTGGCTCCGGCATGCTCGGCAGGTGCTTCCGGCGTCTCCGGCACTTGGTTCTGGTGTGTCTGAGAGCTGGTTCCGGCATGTCCAGCAGATGATCCCGGAGTGTCCGCCAAGTGGTTCTGGCATACCCAGCAGGTGATTTTGGCGTGTCAGGGAGGTGGTACCGGTGAGTCGAGCAGGTGGTTCCGGCGTGCTCAGCAGGTGGTTCAGGCGGTTCTGGCAGGTGGTATCAGTCTGTTCGGGGTGTGGTTCCAGCATCTCATGAACACGTTTCTGGCACGTCTGAGATGTGGTTCCAGCCGGCCCGACAGGTGTTTCCACAGTGTCCGCCAAGTGGTACTGGCGTAGTTGGCAGGTGATTTTGGCAGGACCGGCAGGTGGTTCCAGCAAGCCCGGCAGGTGATTCCGAAGTGTTCCCCAACTGGTTGTGGCGTAGCCGGCAGGTGATTTTTGCATGATCGGCAGGTGGCTCTGGCGAGTCGAGCAGGTGGTTCCGGCCTGCTCGGCTGGTGCTTCCGGGGTCATTCGCACGGGGTTCTGGCATGTCTGAGAGGTGGTTCCTGCATTCCCGGCAAGTGATTCCGGAGTGTTCGCCAAGTGGGTCTGGCATAGTCGCCAGGAGATTTTGGCATGTCCGGCAGGTGGTTCACGCGAGTTGAGCAGGTGGTTCCAACGTGCTTGGCAGGTGCTTCCGGCGTCTCCGGCACGTGTTTCTGGCACATCCGACAGGTGGTTCCGGCATGCCCGAAAGGTGATTCTGGTCTGTCTGGTAGGAGGTTCCAGCCGGCACGGCATGTGGTTCTGGAACGTCTCAGAGGTGGTTGCGCATGCCCAACAGGTGATTCCGGACTGTCCGCCACATGGTTCTGGCACGTCTGAGAGGTGGTTCCGGCATGCCCGGCAGGTCATCCCAGAGAGTCCTCCAAGTGGTTCTGGCATAACTCGCAGGTGATTTTGGCGTGTCTGGCAGGTTGTTCCGTTGTGCTTGGCAGGTGGTTCAGGCTTGGCCGGCAGGTGGTTCCAGACTGTCCAGGACCTGTTTCCAGCTTCTCCGGCAGGTGGTTCTGGTACGTCTGAGAGGGGGATCCGCCATGGCTGGCAGGCGATTCCGGACCGTCCCCCAGGTGGTTCTGGCATAGCCAGCAGTTGATATTGGCCTGTCCGGCAGGTGGTTCCAGCGAGTCAAACAGGTGGCTCCGGCGTGCTCGGCAGGTGGTTCCGGTCTGTCCGGTAGGTGATTCCGGCGCGTCCGGCACGTGCTTCCGGCACGTCTGAGAGGTGGTTACGGCATGCGCGACAGGTGATTTCGGAGTGTCCGCCAGGTGGTTCTGGCGTACCCGGCAGGTGATTTTGGCGTGTCCGGCAGGTGTTTCTGGCGAGTCGAGCAGGTGGCTCCGGCATGCTCGGCAGGTGCTTCCGGCGTCTCCAGCACGTGGTTCTGGTGTGTCTGAGAGCTGGTTCCGGCATGTGCGGCAGATGATTCCGGAGTGTCCGCCAAGTGGTTCTGGCATACCCGGCTGGTGATTTGGGCATGTCTGGTAGGTGGTTCCGGCGAGTCGAGCAGGTGGCTCCGGCGTGCTCGGCTGGTTGTTCAGACGAGTCTGGCAGGTGTTTTCCGTCTGTTCGGAGTGTGGTTCCAGCATCTCATGCACATGGTTCTGGCGCATCTGAGATGTGGTTCCGGCAGGCCCGACAGGTGTTTCCACAGTGTCCGCCAAGTGGTACTGGCGTAGTTGGCAGGTGATTTTGGCATGACCGGCAGGTGGTTCCAGCAAGCCCGGCAGGTGATTCCGAAGTGTTCCCCAACTGGTTGTGGCGTAGCCGGCAGGTGATTTTTGCGTGTCCGGCAGGTGGTTCTGGCGAGTCGAGCAGGTGGTTCCGGCGTGCTCGGCAGGTGCTTCCGGGGTCATTGGCACGTGGTTCTGGCATATCTGAGAGGTGGTTCCGGCATGCCGGGCAGGTGATTCCGGAGTGTTCTCCAAGTGTTTCTGGCGTAGCCTGCAGGTGATTTTGCATGTCCAGCGGTCGTTCCTGCGGGTCGAGCCGGTGGTTCCGGCGTGTCCGGCAGGTGGTTCCGGTCTGTCCGGCAGGTGGTTCTGTGGTGTCCGGCACAAGGTTCAGTCTGAGAGGCTGTGCCGGCATGCCCCTCACGTGATTCCGGCTTGTCCCCGAAGTGGTGCTGGTGTAGCGGGCAGGTGATTTTGGCGTGTCCGGCAGGTGGTTCCGCCGTGCTCGGCAGGTGGTTCAGGCATGGCCGTCACGTGGTTCCAGTCTGTCCAGGACGTGTTTCCAGCTTCTCCGGCAGGTGGTTCTGGTACGTCTGAGAGGTGGTTCCGCCATGGCTGGCAGGTGATCCCGGACTGTCCCCCAGGTGGTTCTGGCATAGCCAGCAGTTGATATTGGCCTGTCCGGCAAGTGGTTCCAGCGAGTCGAACAGGTGGCTCCGGCGTGCTCGGCAGGTGGTTCCGGTCTGTCCGGTAGGTGTTTCCGGAGTGTCCGGCACGTGCTTCCGGCACGTCTGAGAGGTGGTTCCGGCATGCGCGGCAGGTGATTCCGTAGTGTCCGCCAGGTGGTTCTGGCGTACCCGGCAGGTGATTTTGGCGTGTCCGGCAGGTGTTTCTGGCGAGTCGAGCAGGTGGCTCCGGCATGCTCGGCAGGTGCTTCCGGCGTCTCCGGCACGTGGTTCTGGTGTGTCTGAGAGCTGGTTCCGGCATGTCCGGCAGATGATTCCGGAGTGTCCGTCAAGTGGTTCTGGCATACCCGGCTGGTGATTTGGGCATGTCAGGTAGGTGGATCCGGCGAGTCGAGCAGGTGGCTCCGGCGTGCGCGGCAGGTTGTTCAGACGGGTCTGGCAGGTGTTTTTCGTCTGTTCGTGGTGTGATTCCAGCATCTCATGCACATGGTTCTGGCACGTCTGAGATGTGGTTCCGGCCGGCCCGACAGGTGTTTCCACAGTGTCCGCCAAGTGGTCCTGGCGTAGTTGGCAGGTGATTTTGGCATGACCGGCAGGTGGTTCCAGCAAGCCCGGCAGGTGATTCCGAAGTGTTCCCCAACTGGTTGTGGCGTAGCCGGCAGGTGATTTTTGCGTGTCCGGCAGGTGGTTCTGGCGAGTCGAGCAGGTGGTTCCGGCGTGCTCGGCAGGTGCTTCCGGGGTCATTGGCACGTGGTTCTGGCATATCTGAGAGGTGGTTCCGGCATGCCCGGCAGGTGATTCCGGAGTGTTCGCCAAGTGTTTCCGGCGTAGCCGGCAGGTGATTTTGCATGTCCTGCGGTCGTTCCGTCGGGTCGAGCCGGAGGTTCCGGCGTGTCCGGCAGGTGGTTCCGGTCTGTCCGGCAGGTGGTTCCGTGGTGTCCGGCACGAGGTTCAGTCTGAGAGGCTGTGCCGGCATGCCCCTCACGTGATTCTGGCTTGTCCCCGAAGTGGTGCTGGTGTAGCGGGCAGGTGATTTTGGCGTGTCCGGCAGGTGGTTCAGGCGAGTTGAGCAGGTGGTTGCGACGTGCTCGGCAGGTGCTTCCGGCGTCTCCGGCACGTGTTTCTGGCACATCTGACTGGTGGTTCCGGCATGCCCAAAAGTTGATTCCGGTCTGTCCGTTAGGTGGTTCCGGCGTGCACGGCACGTGGTTCTGGTACGTGTCAGAGGTGGTTGCGTATGCCCAACAGGTGATTCCGGACTGTCCGCCACGTGCTTCTGGCACGTCTGAGAGGTGGTTCCGGCATGCCCGGCAGGTCATCCCAGAGAGTCCTCCAAGTGGTTCTGGCATAACACGCAGGTGATTTTGGCGTGTCTGGCAGGTTGTTCCGTTGTGCTTGGCAGTTGGTTCAGGCTTGGCCGGCAGTTGGTTCCAGACTGTCGAGGACGTGTTTCCAGCTTCTCCGGCAGGTGGTTCTGGTACGTCTGAGAGGTGGTTCCGCCATGGCTGGCAGGTGATTCCGGACCGTCCCCCAGGTCGTTCTGGCATAGCCAGCAGTTGATATTGGCCTGTCCGGCAGGTGGTTCCAGCGAGTCGAACAGGTGGCTCCGGCGTGCTCGGCAGGTGGTTCCGGTCTGTCCGGTAGGTGTTTCAGGCGTGTCCGGCACGTGCTTCCGGCACGTCTGAGAGGTGGTTCCGGCATGCGCGACAGGTGGTTTCGGAGTGTCCGCCAGGTGGTTCTGGCGTACCCGGCAGGTGATTTTGGCGTGTCCGGCAGGTGTTTCTGGCGAGTCGAGCAGGTGGCTCCGGCATGCTCGGCAGGTGCTTCCGGCGTCTCCGGCACGTGGTTCTGGTGTGTCTGAGAGCTGGTTCCGGCATGTCCGGCAGATGATTCCGGAGTGTCCGCCAAGTGGTTCTGGCATACCCGGCTGGTGATTTGGGCATGTCAGGTAGGTGGTTCCGGCGAGTTGAGCAGGTGGCTCCGGCGTGCTCGGCAGGTTGTTCAGACGGGTCTGGCAGGTGTTTTCCGTCTGTTCGTGGTGTGGTTCCAGCATCTCATGCACATGGTTCTGACACGTCTGAGATGTGGTTCCGGCCGGCCCGACATGTGTTTCCACAGTGTCCGCCAAGTGGTACTGGCTGTAGTTGGCAGGTGATTTTGGCGTGACCGGCAGGTGGTTCCAGCAAGCCCGGCAGGTGATTCCGAAGTGTTCCCCAACTTGTTGTGGGGTAGCCGGCAGGTGATTTTTGCGTGTCCGGAAGGTGGTTCTGGCGAGTCGAGCAGGTGTTTCCGGTGTGCTCGGCAGGTGCTTCCGGGGTCATTGGCACGTGGTTCTGGCATATCTGAGAGGTGGTTCCGGCATGCCCGGCAGGTGATTCCGGAGTGTTTGCCAAGTGTTTCCGGCGTAGCCGGCAGGTGATTTTGCACGTCCAGCGGTCGTTCGGGCGGGTCGAGCCGGTGGTTCCGTCGTGTCCGGCAGGTGGTTCCGGTCTGTCCGGCAGGTGGTTCTGTGGTGTCCGGCACGAGGTTCAGTCTGAGAGGCTGTGCCGGCATGCCCCTCACGTGATTCCGGCTTGTCCCCGAAGTGGTGCTGGTGTAGCGGGCAGGTGATTTTGGCGTGTCCGGCAGGTGGTTCAGGCGAGTTGAGCAGGTGCTTGCGACGTGCTCGGCAGGTGCTTCCGGCGTCTCCGGCACGTGTTTCTGGCACATCTGACTGGTGGTTCCGGCATGCCCAAAAGTTGATTCCGGTCTGTCCGGTAGGTGGTTCCGGCGTGCACGGCACGTGGTTCTGGTACGTGTCAGAGGTGGTTGCGTATGCCCAACAGGTGATTCCGGACTGTCCGCCACGTGCTTCTGGCACGTCTGAGAGGTGGTTCCAACATGCCCGGCAGGTCATTTCGGAGAGTCGTCCAAGTGGTTCTGGCGTAGCCCGCAGGTGATTTTGGCGTGTCCGGCAGGTGGTTCCGCCGTGCTCGGCAGGTGGTTCAGGCATGGCCGTCACGTGGTTCCAGTCTGTCCAGGACGTGTTTCCAGCTTCTCCGGCAGGTGGTTCTGGTACGTCAGAGAGGTGGTTCCGCCATGGCTGGCAGGTGATCCCGGACTGTCCCCCCGGTGGTTCTGGCATATCCAGCAGTTGATACAGGCCTGTCCGGCAGGTGGTTCCAGCGAGTCGAACAGGTGGCTCCGGCGTGCTCGGCAGGTGGTTCCGGTCTGTCCGGTATGTGTTTCCGGCGTGTCCGGCACGTGCTTCCGGCACGTCTGAGAGGTGGTTCCGGCATGCACGGCAGGTGATTCCGTAGTGTCCGCCAGGTGGTTCTGGCGTACCCGGCAGGTGATTTTGGCGTGTCCGGCAGGTGTTTCTGGCGAGTCGAGCAGGTGGCTCCGGCATGCTCGGCAGGTGCTTCCGGCGTCTCCGGCACGTGGTTCTGGTGTGTCTGAGAGCTGGTTCCGGCATGTCCGGCAGATGATTCCGGAGTGTCCGCCAAGTGGTTCTGGCATACCCAGCAGGTGATTTTGGCGTGTCAGGGAGGTGGTACCGGTGAGTCGAGCAGGTGGTTCCGGCGTGCTCAGCAGGTGGTTCAGGCGGTTCTGGCAGGTGTTTTCCGTCTGTTCGGGGTGTGGTTCCAGCATCTCATGAACACGTTTCTGGCACGTCTGAGATGTGGTTCCAGCCGGCCCGACAGGTGTTTCCGCAGTGTCCGTCAAGCGGTTCTGGCGTAGTTGGCAGGTGATTTTGGCATGACTGGCAGGTGGTTCCAGCAAGCCTGGCAGGTGATTCCAAAGTGTTCACCAACTGGTTGTGGCGTAGCCGGCAGGTGATTTTTGCGTGATCGGCAGGTGGTTCTGGCGAGTCGAGCAGGTGGTTCCGGCGTGCTCGGCTGGTGCTTCCGGGGTCATTGGCACGGGGTTCTGGCATGTCTGAGAGGTGGTTCCTGCATGCCCGGCAAGTGATTCCGGAGTGTTCGCCAAGTGGTTCTGGCATAGTCGGCAGGTGATTTTGGCATGTCCGGCAGGTGGTTCAGGCGAGTAGAGCAGGTGGTTCCAACGTGCTTGGCAGGTGCTTCCGGCGTCTCCGGCACGTGTTTCTGGCACATCTGACAGGTGGTTCCGGCATGCCCGAAAGGTGATTCCGGTCTGTCCGGTAGGTGGTTCCAGCCTGCACGGCATGTGGTTCTGGTACGTCTCAGAGGTGGTTGCGCATGCCCAACAGGTGATTCCGGACTGTCCGCCACATGGTTCTGGCACGTCTGAGAGGTGGTTCCGGCATGCCCGGCAGGTCATCCCAGAGAGTCCTCCAAGTGGTTCTGGCATAACACGCAGGTGATTTTGGCGTGTCTGGCAGGTTGTTCCGTTGTGCTTGGCAGGTGGTTCAGGCTTGGCCGGCAGGTGGTTCCAGACTGTCCAGGACGTGTTTCCAGCTTCTCCGGCAGGTGGTTCTGGTACGTCTGAGAGGTGGTTCCGCCATGGCTGGCAGGTGATTCCGGACCGTCCCCCAGGTGGTTCTGGCATAGCCAGCAGTTGATATTGGCCTGTCCGGCAGGTGGTTCCAGCGAGTCGAACAGGTGGCTCCGGCGTGCTCGGCAGGTGGTTCCGGTCTGTCTGGTAGGTGATTCCGGCGTGTCCGGCACGTGCTTCCGGCACGTCTGAGAGGTGGTTCCGGCATGCGCGACAGGTGGTTTCGGAGTGTCCGCCAGGTGGTTCTGGCGTACCCGGCAGGTGATTTTGGCGTGTCCGGCAGGTGTTTCTGGCGAGTCGAGCAGGTGGCTCCGGCATGCTCGGCAGGTGCTTCCGGCGTCTCCGGCACGTGGTTCTGGTGTGTCTGAGAGCTGGTTCCGGCATGTCCGGCAGATGATTCCGGAGTGTCCGCCAAGTGGTTCTGGCATACCCGGCTGGTGATTTGGGCATGTCAGGTAGGTGGTTCCGGCGAGCCGAGCAGGTCGCTCCGGCGTGCTCGGCACGTTGTTCAGACGGGTCTGGCAGGTGTTTTCCGTCTGTTCGGGCTGTGGTTCCAGCATCTCATGCACATGGTTCTGGCACGTCTGAGACGTGGTTCCGGCCGGCCCGACAGGTGTTTCCACAGTGTCCGCCAAGTGGTCCTGGCGTAGTTGGCAGGTGATTTTGGCATGACCGGCAGGTGGTTCCAGCAAGCCCGGCAGGTGATTCCGAAGTGTTCCCCAACTGGTTGTGGCGTAGCCGGCAGGTGATTTTTGCGTGTCCGGCAGGTGGTTCTGGCGAGTCGAGCAGGTGGTTCCGGCGTGCTCGGCAGGTGCTTCCGGGGTCATTGGCACGTGGTTCTGGCATATCTGAGAGGTGGTTCCGGCATGCCGGGCAGGTGATTCCGGAGTGTTCTCCAAGTGTTTCTGGCGTAGCCTGCAGGTGATTTTGCATGTCCAGCGGTCGTTCCTGCGGGTCGAGCCGGTGGTTCCGGCGTGTCCGGCAGGTGGTTTCGGTCTGTCCGGCAGGTGGTTCTGTGGTGTCCGGCACAAGGTTCAGTCTGAGAGGCTGTGCCGGCATGCCCCTCACGTGATTCCGGCTTGTCCCCGAAGTGGTGCTGGTGTAGCGGGCAGGTGATTTTGGCGTGTCCGGCAGGTGGTTCAGGCGAGTTGAGCAGGTGCTTGCGACGTGCTCGGCAGGTGCTTCCGGCGTCTCCGGCACGTGTTTCTGGCACATCTGACTGGTGGTTCCGGCATGCCCAAAAGTTGATTCCGGTCTGTCCGGTAGGTGGTTCCGGCGTGCACGGCACGTGGTTCTGGTACGTGTCAGAGGTGGTTGCGTATGCCCAACAGGTGATTCCGGACTGTCCGCCACGTGCTTCTGGCACGTCTGAGAGGTGGTTCCAACATGCCCGGCAGGTCATTTCGGAGAGTCGTCCAAGTGGTTCTGGCGTAGCCCGCAGGTGATTTTGGCGTGTCCGGCAGGTGGTTCCGCCGTGCTCGGCAGGTGGTTCAGGCATGGCCGTCACGTGGTTCCAGTCTGTCCAGGACGTGTTTCCAGCTTCTCCGGCAGGTGGTTCTGGTACGTCTGAGAGGTGGTTCCGCCATGGCTGGCAGGTGATCCCGGACTGTCCCCCAGGTGGCTCTGGCATAGCCAGCAGTTGATATTGGCCTGTCCGGCAAGTGGTTCCAGCGAGTCGAACAGATGGCTCCGGCGTGCTCGGCAGGTGGTTCCGGTCTGTCCGGTAGGTGTTTCCGGCGTGTCCGGCACGTGCTTCCGGCACGTCTGAGAGGTGGTTCCGGCATGCGCGGCAGGTGATTCCGTAGTGTCCGCCAGGTGGTTCTGGCGTACCCGGCAGGTGATTTTGGCGTGTCCGGCAGGTGTTTCTGGCGAGTCGAGCAGGTGGCTCCGGCATGCTCGGCAGGTGCTTCCGGCGTCTCCGGCACTTGGTTCTGGTGTGTCTGAGAGCTGGTTCCGGCATGTCCAGCAGATGATCGCGGAGTGTCCGCCAAGTGGTTCTGGCATACCCAGCAGGTGATTTTGGCGTGTCAGGGAGGTGGTACCGGTGAGTCGAGCAGGTGGTTCCGGCGTGCTCAGCAGGTGGTTCAGGCGGTTCTGGCAGGTGGTATCAGTCTGTTCGGGGTGTGGTTCCAGCATCTCATGAACACGTTTCTGGCACGTCTGAGATGTGGTTCCAGCCGGCCCGACAGGTGTTTCCACAGTGTCCGCCAAGTGGTACTGGCGTAGTTGGCAGGTGATTTTGGCATGACCGGCAGGTGGTTCCAGCAAGCCCGGCAGGTGATTCCGAAGTGTTCCCCAACTGGTTGTGGCGTAGCCGGCAGGTGATTTTTGCATGATCGGCAGGTGGCTCTGGCGAGTCGAGCAGGTGGTTCCGGCCTGCTCGGCTGGTGCTTCCGGGGTCATTCGCACGGGGTTCTGGCATGTCTGAGAGGTGGTTCCTGCATTCCCGGCAAGTGATTCCGGAGTGTTCGCCAAGTGGGTCTGGCATAGTCGCCAGGAGATTTTGGCATGTCCGGCAGGTGGTTCACGCGAGTTGAGCAGGTGGTTCCAACGTGCTTGGCAGGTGCTTCCGGCGTCTCCGGCACGTGTTTCTGGCACATCCGACAGGTGGTTCCGGCATGCCCGAAAGGTGATTCTGGTCTGTCTGGTAGGAGGTTCCAGCCGGCACGGCATGTGGTTCTGGAACGTCTCAGAGGTGGTTGCGCATGCACAACAGGTGATTCCGGACTGTCCGCCACATGGTTCTGGCACGTCTGAGAGGTGGTTCCGGCATGCCCGGCAGGTCATCCCAGAGAGTCCTCCAAGTGGTTCTGGCATAACTCGCAGGTGATTTTGGCGTGTCTGGCAGGTTGTTCCGTTGTGCTTGGCAGGTGGTTCAGGCTTGGCCGGCAGGTGGTTCCAGACTGTCCAGGACCTGTTTCCAGCTTCTCCGGCAGGTGGTTCTGGTACGTCTGAGAGGGGGATCCGCCATGGCTGGCAGGCGATTCCGGACCGTCCCCCAGGTGGTTCTGGCATAGCCAGCAGTTGATATTGGCCTGTCCGGCAGGTGGTTCCAGCGAGTCGAACAGGTGGCTCCGGCGTGCTCGGCAGGTGGTTCCGGTCTGTCCGGTAGGTGATTCCGGCGCGTCCGGCACGTGCTTCCGGCACGTCTGAGAGGTGGTTACGGCATGCGCGACAGGTGATTTCGGAGTGTCCGCCAGGTGGTTCTGGCGTACCCGGCAGGTGATTTTGGCGTGTCCGGCAGGTGTTTCTGGCGAGTCGAGCAGGTGGCTCCGGCATGCTCGGCAGGTGCTTCCGGCGTCTCCAGCACGTGGTTCTGGTGTGTCTGAGAGCTGGTTCCGGCATGTGCGGCAGATGATTCCGGAGTGTCCGCCAAGTGGTTCTGGCATACCCGGCTGGTGATTTGGGCATGTCTGGTAGGTGGTTCCGGCGAGTCGAGCAGGTGGCTCCGGCGTGCTCGGCTGGTTGTTCAGACGAGTCTGGCAGGTGTTTTCCGTCTGTTCGGAGTGTGGTTCCAGCATCTCATGCACATGGTTCTGGCGCATCTGAGATGTGGTTCCGGCAGGCCCGACAGGTGTTTCCACAGTGTCCGCCAAGTGGTACTGGCGTAGTTGGCAGGTGATTTTGGCATGACCGGCAGGTGGTTCCAGCAAGCCCGGCAGGTGATTCCGAAGTGTTCCCCAACTGGTTGTGGCGTAGCCGGCAGGTGATTTTTGCGTGTCCGGCAGGTGGTTCTGGCGAGTCGAGCAGGTGGTTCCGGCGTGCTCGGCAGGTGCTTCCGGGGTCATTGGCACGTGGTTCTGGCATATCTGAGAGGTGGTTCCGGCATGCCGGGCAGGTGATTCCGGAGTGTTCTCCAAGTGTTTCTGGCGTAGCCTGCAGGTGATTTTGCATGTCCAGCGGTCGTTCCTG
This sequence comes from Equus przewalskii, assembly GCF_037783145.1. Lineage (NCBI taxonomy): Eukaryota > Metazoa > Chordata > Mammalia > Perissodactyla > Equidae > Equus > Equus przewalskii. The sequence continues at coordinate 48,514 of NW_027227978.1, forward strand.
CGGGTCGAGCCGGTGGTTCCGGCGTGTCCGGCAGGTGGTTCCGGTCTGTCCGGCAGGTGGTTCTGTGGTGTCCGGCACAAGGTTCAGTCTGAGAGGCTGTGCCGGCATGCCCCTCACGTGATTCCGGCTTGTCCCCGAAGTGGTGCTGGTGTAGCGGGCAGGTGATTTTGGCGTGTCCGGCAGGTGGTTCCGCCGTGCTCGGCAGGTGGTTCAGGCATGGCCGTCACGTGGTTCCAGTCTGTCCAGGACGTGTTTCCAGCTTCTCCGGCAGGTGGTTCTGGTACGTCTGAGAGGTGGTTCCGCCATGGCTGGCAGGTGATCCCGGACTGTCCCCCAGGTGGTTCTGGCATAGCCAGCAGTTGATATTGGCCTGTCCGGCATGTGGTTCCAGCGAGTCGAACAGATGGCTCCGGCGTTCTTGGCAGGTGGTTCCGGTCTGTCCGGTAGGTGTTTCCGGCATGTCTGGCACGTGCTTCCGGCACGTCTGAGAGGTGGTTCCGGCATGCGCGGCAGGTGATTCCGTAGTGTCCGCCAGGTGGTGCTGGCATACCCGGCAGGTGATTTTGGCGTGTCCGGAAGGTGTTTCTGGCGAGTCGAGCAGGTGGCTCCGGCATGCTCGGCAGGTGCTTCCGGCGTCTCCGGCACTTGGTTCTGGTGTGTCTGAGAGCTGGTTCCGGCATGTCCGGCGTATGATTCCGGAGTTTCCGCCAAGTGGTTCTGGCACACCCAGTAGGTGAATTTGGCGTGTCAGTGAGGTGGTACCGGTGAGTCGAGCAGGTGGTTCCGGCGTGCTCGGCAGGTGCTTCAGGGGTCATTGCCACGGGGTTCTGGCATGTCTGTGAGGTGGTTCCTGCATGCCCGGCAAGTGATTCCGGAGTGTTCACCAAGTGGTTCTGGCATAGTCGGCAGGTGATTTTGGCATGTCCGGCAGGTGGTTCAGGCGAGTTGAGCAGGCGGTTCCAACGTGCTTGGCAGGTGCTTCCGGCGTCTCCGGCACGTGTTTCTGGCACATCTGACAGGTGGCTCCGGCATGCCCGAAAGGTGATTCCGGTCTGTCCGGTAGGTGGTTCCAGCCTGCACGGCATGTGGTTCTGGTACGTCTCAGAGGTGGTTGCGCATGCCCAACAGGTGATTCCGGACTGTCCGCCACATGGTTCTGGCACGTCTGAGAGGTGGTTCCGGCATGCCCGGCAGGTCATCCCAGAGAGTCCTCCAAGTGGTTCTGGCATAACACGCAGGTGATTTCGGCGTGTCTGGCAGGTTGTTCCGTTGTGCTTGGCAGGTGGTTCAGGCTTGGCCGGCAGGTGGTTCCAGACTGTCCAGGACGTGTTTCCAGCTTCTCCGGCAGGTGGTTCTGGTACGTCTGAGAGGTGGTTCCGCCATGGCGGGCAGGTGATTCCGGACCGTCCCCCAGGTGGTTCTGGCATAGCCAGCATTTGATATTGGCCTGTCAGGCAGGTGGTTCCAGCGAGTCGAACAGGTGGCTCCGGCGTGCTCGGCAGGTGGTTCCGGTCTGTCCGGTAGGTGATTCCGGCGTGTCCGGCACGTGCTTCCGGCACGTCTGAGAGGTGGTTCCGGCATGCGCGACAGGTGATTTCGGAGTGCCCGCCAGGTGGTTCTGGCGTACCCGGCAGGTGATTTTGGCGTGTCCGGCAGGTGTTTCTGGCGAGTCGAGCAGGTGGCTCCGGCATGCTCGGCAGGTGCTTCCGGCGTCTCCGGCACGTGGTTCTGGTGTGTCTGAGAGCTGGTTCCGGCATGTCCGGCAGATGATTCCGGAGTGTCCGTCAAGTGGTTCTGGCATACCCGGCTGGTGATTTGGGCATGTCAGGTAGGTGGTTCCGGCGAGTTGAGCAGGTGGCTCCGGCGTGCTCGGCAGGTTGTTCAGACGGGTCTGGCAGGTGTTTTCCGTCTGTTCGGGGTGTGGTTCCAGCATCTCATGCACATGGTTCTGACACGTCTGAGATGTGGTTCCGGCCGGCCCGACATGTGTTTCCACAGTGTCCGCCAAGTGGTACTGGCTGTAGTTGGCAGGTGATTTTGGCGTGACCGGCAGGTGGTTCCAGCAAGCCCGGCAGGTGATTCCGAAGTGTTCCCCAACTTGTTGTGGGGTAGCCGGCAGGTGATTTTTGCGTGTCCGGAAGGTGGTTCTGGCGAGTCGAGCAGGTGTTTCCGGTGTGCTCGGCAGGTGCTTCCGGGGTCATTGGCACGTGGTTCTGGCATATCTGAGAGGTGGTTCCGGCATGCCCGGCAGGTGATTCCGGAGTGTTCGCCAAGTGTTTCCGGCGTAGCCGGCAGGTGATTTTGCACGTCCAGCGGTCGTTCGGGCGGGTCGAGCCGGTGGTTCCGTCGTGTCCGGCAGGTGGTTCCGGTCTGTCCGGCAGGTGGTTCTGTGGTGTCCGGCACGAGGTTCAGTCTGAGAGGCTGTGCCGGCATGCCCCTCACGTGATTCCGGCTTGTCCCCGAAGTGGTGCTGGTGTAGCGGGCAGGTGATTTTGGCGTGTCCGGCAGGTGGTTCAGGCGAGTTGAGCAGGTGCTTGCGACGTGCTCGGCAGGTGCTTCCGGCGTCTCCGGCACGTGTTTCTGGCACATCTGACTGGTGGTTCCGGCATGCCCAAAAGTTGATTCCGGTCTGTCCGGTAGGTGGTTCCGGCGTGCACGGCACGTGGTTCTGGTACGTGTCAGAGGTGGTTGCGTATGCCCAACAGGTGATTCCGGACTGTCCGCCACGTGCTTCTGGCACGTCTGAGAGGTGGTTCCAACATGCCCGGCAGGTCATTTCGGAGAGTCGTCCAAGTGGTTCTGGCGTAGCCCGCAGGTGATTTTGGCGTGTCCGGCAGGTGGTTCCGCCGTGCTCGGCAGGTGGTTCAGGCATGGCCGTCACGTGGTTCCAGTCTGTCCAGGACGTGTTTCCAGCTTCTCCGGCAGGTGGTTCTGGTACGTCAGAGAGGTGGTTCCGCCATGGCTGGCAGGTGATCCCGGACTGTCCCCCCGGTGGTTCTGGCATATCCAGCAGTTGATACAGGCCTGTC
>NW_027227979.1:0-19053 GCF_037783145.1 Equus przewalskii
TCGACCCGCCGGAACGACCGCTGGACATGCAAAATCACCTGCCGGCTATGTCGGAAACACTTGGCGAACACTCCGGAATCACCTGCCGGGCATGCCGGAACCACCTCTCAGATAGGCCAGAACCACGTGCCAATGACCCCGGAAGCACCTGCCGAGCACGCCGGAACCACCTGCTCGACTCGCCAGAACCACCTGCCGGACACGCAAAAATCACCTGCCGGCTACGCCACAACCAGTTGGGGAACACTTGGGAATCACCTGCCGGGCTTGCTGGAACCACCTGCCGGTCATGCCAAAATCACCTGCCAACTACACCAGTACCACTTGGCGGACACTGTGGAAACACCTGTCGGGCCGGCCGGAACCACATCTCAGACGTGCCAGAACCATGTGCATGAGATGCTGGAACCACACCCCGAACAGACGGAAAACACCTGCCAGACCCGTCTGAACAACCTGCCGAGCACGCCGGAGCCACCTGCTCGACTCGCCGCAACCACCTACCTGACATGCCCAAATCACCAGCCGGGTATGCCAGAACCACTTGGCGGACACTCCGGAATCATCTGCCGGACATGCCGGAACCAGCTCTCAGACACACCAGAACCACGTGCCGGAGACGCCGGAAGCACCTGCCGAGCATGCCGGAGCCACCTGCTCGACTCGCCAGAAACACCTGCCGGACACGCCAAAATCACCTGCCGGGTACGCCAGAACCACCTGGCGGACACTCCGAAACCACCTGTCGCGCATGCCGGAACCACCTCTCACACATACCAGAACCACCTGCCGGAGAAGCTGGAAACACGTCCTGGACAGTCTGGAACCACCTGCCGGCCAAGCCTGAACCACCTGCCAAGCACAACGGAACAACCTGCCAGACACGCCAAAATCACCTGCGTGTTATGCCAGAACCACTTGGAGGACTCTCTGGGATGACCTGCCGGGCATGCCGGAACCACCTCTCAGACGTGCCAGAACCATGTGGCGGACAGTCCGGAATCACCTGTTGGGCATGCGCAACCACCTCTGAGACGTACCAGAACCACATGCCGTGCAGGCTGGAACCACCTACCGGACAGACCGGAATCAGCTTTCGGGCATGCCGGAACCACCTGTCAGATGTGCCAGAAACACGTGCTGGAGACGCCGGAAGCACCTGCCAAGCACGTTGGAACCACCTGCTCAACTCGCCTGAACCACCTGCCGGACATGCCAAAATCACCTGCCGACTATGCCAGAACCACTTGGCGAACACTCCGGAATCACTTGCCGGGCATGCAGGAACCACCTCTCAGACATGCCAGAACCCCGTGCCAATGACCCCGGAAGAACCAGCCGAGCACGCCGGAACCACCTGCTCGACTCGCCAGAACCACCTGCCGATCACGCAAAAATCACCTGCCGGCTACGCCACAACCAGTTGGTGAACACTTTGGAATCACCTGCCAGGCTTGCTGGAACCACCTGCCAGTCATGCCAAAATCACCTGCCAACTACGCCAGAACCGCTTGGCGGACACTGCGGAAACACCTGTCGGGCCGGCTGGAACCACATCTCAGACGTGCCAGAAACGTGTTCATGAGATGCTGGAACCACACCCCGAACAGACGGATACCACCTGCCAGAACCGCCTGAACCACCTGCTCAGCACGCCGGAACCACCTGCTCGACTCACCGGTACCACCTCCCTGACACGCCAAAATCACCTGCTGGGTATGCCAGAACCACTCGGCGGACACTCCGGAATCATCTGCCGGACATGCTGGAACCAGCTCTCAGACACACCAGAACCAAGTGCCGGAGACGCCGGAAGCACCTGCCGAGCATGCCGGAGCCACCTGCTCGACTCGCCAGAAACACCTGCCGGACACGCCAAAATCACCTGCCGGGTATGCCAGAACCACCTGGCGGACATGACGGAATCACCTGCCGCGCATGCCGGAACCACCTCTCAGACGTGCCGGAAGCACGTGCCAGACACGCCGGAAACACCTACCGCACAGACCGGAACCACCTGCCGAGCACGCCGGAGCCACCTGTTCGACTCGCTGGAACCACCTGCCGGACAGGCCAATATCAACTGCTGGCTATGCCAGAACCACCTGGGGACGGTCCGGAATCACCTGCCAGCCATGGCGGAACCACCTCTCAGACGTACCAGAACCACCTGCCGGAAAAGCTGGAAACACGTCCTGGACAGTCTGGAACCACCTGCCGGCCAAGCCTGAACCACCTGCCAAGCACAACGGAACAACCTGCCATACACGCCAAAATCACCTGCGTGTTATGCCAGAACCACTTGGAGGACTCTCTGGGATGACCTGCCGGGCATGCCGGAACCACCTCTCAGATGTGCCAGAACCATGTGGCGGACTGTCCGGAATCACCTGTTGGGCATGCGCAACCACCTCTGAGACGTACCAGAACCACATGCCGTGCAGGCTGGGACCACGTACCGGAAAGACCAGAATCACCTTTCGGGCATGCCGGAACCACCTGTCAGATGTGCCAGAAACACGTGCCATGCACGCCGGAACCACCTACCGGACAGACCGGAATCAACTTTTGGGCATGCCGGAACCACCAGTCAGATGTGCCAGAAACACGTGCCGGAGACGCAGGAAGCACCTGCCGAGCACGTCGCAACCACCTGCTCAACTCGCCTGAACCACCTGCCGGACACGCCAAAATCACCTGCCCGCTACACCAGCACCACTTCGGGGACAAGCCGGAATCACGTGAGGGGCATGCCGGCACAGCCTCTCAGACTGAACCTCGTGCCGGACACCACAGAACCACCTGCCGGACAGACCGGAACCACCTGCCGGACACGCCGCAGCCACTGGCTCGACCCGCCGGAACGACCGCTGGACATGCAAAATCACCTGCCGGCTACGCCGGAAACACTTGGCGAACACTCCGGAATCACCTGCCGGGCATGCCGGAACCACCTCTCAGATATGCCAGAACCACGTGCCAATGAACCCGGAAGCTCCTGCCGAGCACGCCGGAACCACCTGCTCGACTCGCCAGAACCACCTGCCGGACACGCAAAAATCACCTGCCGGCTACGCCACAACCAGTTGGGGAACACTTCGGAATCACCTGCCGGGCTTGCTGGAACCACCTGCCGGTCATGCCAAAATCACCTGCCAACTACGCCAGTACCACTTGGCGGACACTGTGGAAACACCTGTCGGGCCGGCTGGAACCACATCTCAGACGTGCCAGAACCATGTGCATGAGATGCTGGAACCACACCCCGAACAGACGGAAAACACCTGCCAGACCCGTCTGAACAACCTGCCGAGCACGCCGGAGCCACCTGCTCGACTCGCCGCAACCACCTACCTGACATGCCCAAATCACCAGCCGGGTATGCCAGAACCACTTGGCGGACACTCCGGAATCATCTGCCGGACATGCCGGAACCAGCTCTCAGACACACCAGAACCACGTGCCGGAGACGCCGGAAGCACCTGCCGAGCATGCCGGAGCCACCTGCTCGACTCGCCAGAAACACCTGCCGGACACGCCAAAATCACCTGCCGGGTACGCCAGAACCACCTGGCGGACACTCCGAAACCACCTGTCGCGCATGCCAGAACCACCTCTCAGACGTTCCGGAAGCACGTGCCGGACACGCCGGAATCACCTACCGGACAGACCGGAACCACCTGCCGAGCACGCCGGAGCCACCTGTTCAACTCGCTGGAACCACCTGCCGGACAGGCCAATATCAACTGCTGGCTATGCCAGAACCACCTGGGGGACGGTCCGGAATCGCCTGCCAGCCATGGCGGAACCACCTCTCAGACGTACCAGAACCACCTGCCGGAGAAGCTGGAAACACGTCCTGGACAGTCTGGAACCACCTGCCGGCCAAGCCTGAACCACCTGCCAAGCACAACGGAACAACCTGCCAGACACGCCAAAATCACCTGCGTGTTATGCCAGAACCACTTGGAGGACTCTCTGGGATGACCTGCCGGGCATGCCGGAACCACCTCTCAGACGTGCCAGAACCATGTGGCGGACAGTCCGGAATCACCTGTTGGGCATGCGCAACCACCTCTGAGACGTACCAGAACCACATGCCGTGCAGGCTGGAACCACGTACCGGACAGACCGGAATCAGCTTTCGGGCATGCCGGAACCACCTGTCAGATGTGCCAGAAACACGTGCCGGAGACGCCGGAAGCACCTGCCAAGCACGTTGGAACCACCTGCTCAACTCTCCTGAACCACCTGCCGGACATGCCAAAATCACCTGCCGACTATGCCAGAACCACTTGGCGAACACTCCGGAATCACTTGCCGGGCATGCAGGAACCACCTCTCAGACATGCCAGAACCCCGTGCCAATGACCCCGGAAGCACCAGCCGAGCACGCCGGAACCACCTGCTCGACTCGCCAGAACCACCTGCCGATCACGCAAAAATCACCTGCCGGCTACGCCACAACCAGTTGGTGAACACTTTGGAATCACCTGCCAGGCTTGCTGGAACCACCTGCCAGTCATGCCAAAATCACCTGCCAACTACGCCAGAACCGCTTGGCGGACACTGCGGAAACACCTGTCGGGCCGGCTGGAACCACATCTCAGACGTGCCAGAAACGTGTTCATGAGATGCTGGAACCACACCCCGAACAGACGGATACCACCTGCCAGAACCGCCTGAACCACCTGCTCAGCACGCCGGAACCACCTGCTCGACTCACCGGTACCACCTCCCTGACACGCCAAAATCACCTGCTGGGTATGCCAGAACCACTTGGCAGACACTCCGGAATCATCTGCCGGACATGCCGGAACCAGCTCTCAGACACACCAGAACCAAGTGCCGGAGACGCCGGAAGCACCTGCCGAGCATGCCGGAGCCACCTGCTCGACTCGCCAGAAACACCTGCCGGACACGCCAAAATCACCTGCCGGGTATGCCAGAACCACCTGGCGGACACTACGGAATCACCTGCCGCGCATGCCGGAACCACCTCTCAGACGTGCCGGAAGCACGTGCCGGACACGCCGGAAACACCTACCGGACAGACCGGAACCACCTGCCAAGAACGCCGGAGCCACCTGTTCGACTCGCTGGAACCACCTGCCGGACAGGCCAATATCAACTGCTGGCTATGCCAGAACCACCTGGGGGACAGTCCGGGATCACCTGCCAGCCATGGCGGAACCACCTCTCAGACGTACCAGAACCACCTGCCGGAGAAGCTGGAAACACGTCCTGGACAGACTGGAACCACGTGACGGCCATGCCTGAACCACCTGCCGAGCACGGCGGAACCACCTGCCGGACACGCCAAAATCACCTGCGGGCTACGCCAGAACCACTTGGACGACTCTCCGAAATGACCAGCCGGGCATGTTGGAACCACCTCTCAGACGTGCCAGAAGCACGTGGCGGACAGTCCGGAATCACCTGTTGGGCATACGCAACCACCTCTGACACGTACCAGAACCACGTGCCGTGCACGCCGGAACCACCTACCGGACAGACCGGAATCCACTTTTGGGCATGCCGGAACCACCAGTCAGATGTGCCAGAAACACGTGCCGGAGACGCCGGAAGCACCTGCCGAGCACGTCGCAACCACCTGCTCAACTCGCCTGAACCACCTGCCGGACACGCCAAAATCACCTGCCCGCTACACCAGCACCACTTCGGGGACAAGCCGGAAACACGTGAGGGGCATGCCGGCACAGCCTCTCAGACTGAACCTCGTGCCGGACACCACAGAACCACCTGCCGGACAGACCGGAACCACCTGCCGGACACGCCGGAGCCACCGGCTCGACCCGCCGGAACGACCGCTGGACATGCAGAATCACCTGCCGGCTACGCCGGAAACACTTGGCGAACACTCCGGAATCACCTGCCGGGCATGCCGGAACCACCTCTCAGATATGCCAGAACCACGTGCCAATGACCCCGGAAGCACCTGCCGAGCACACCGGAACCACCTGCTCGACTCGCCAGAACCACCTGCCGGACACGCAAAAATCACCTGCCGGCTACGCCACAACCAGTTGGGGAACACTTCGGAATCACCTGCCGGGCTTGCTGGAACCACCTGCCGGTCATGCCAAAATCACCTGCCAACTACGCCAGTACCACTTGGCGGACACTGTGGAAACACCTGTCGGGCCGGCCGGAACCACATCTCAGACGTGCCAGAACCATGTGCATGAGATGCTGGAACCACACCCCGAACAGACGGAAAACCCCTGCCAGACCCGTCTGAACAACCAGCCGAGCACGCCGGAGCCACCTACCTGACATGCCCAAATCACCAGCCGGGTATGCCAGAACCACTTGGCGGACACTCCGGAATCATCTGCCGGACATGCCGGAACCAGCTCTCAGACACACCAGAACCACGTGCCGGAGACGCCGGAAGCACCTGCCGAGCATGCCGGAGCCACCTGCTCGACTCGCCAGAAACACCTGCCGGACACGCCAAAATCACCTGCCGGGTACGCCAGAACCACCTGCCGGACACTCCGAAACCACCTGTCGCGCATGCCAGAACCACCTCTCAGACGTTCCGGAAGCACGTGCCGGACACGCCGGAATCACCTACCGGACAGACCGGAACCACCTGCCGAGCACGCCAGAGCCACCTGTTCGACTCGCTGGAACCACCTGCCGGACAGGCCAATATCAACTGCTGGCTATGCCAGAACCACCTGGGGGACGGTCCGGAATCGCCTGCCAGCCATGGCGGAACCACCTCTCAGACGTACCAGAACCACCTGCCGGAGAAGCTGGAAACACGTCCTGGACAGTCTGAAACCACCTGCCGGCCAAGCCTGAACCACCTGCCAAGCACAACGGAACAACCTGCCAGACACGCCAAAATCACCTGCGTGTTATGCCAGAACCACTTGGAGGACTCTCTGGGATGACCTGCCGGGCATGCCGGAACCACCTCTCAGACGTGCCAGAACCATGTGGCGGACAGTCCGGAATCACCTGTTGGGCATGCGCAACCACCTCTGAGACGTACCAGAACCACATGCCGTGCAGGCTGGAAGCACCTACCGGACAGACCGGAATCACCTTTCGGGCATGCCGGAACCACCTGTCAGATGTGCCAGAAACACGTGCCGGAGACGCCGGAAGCACCTGCCAAGCACGTTGGAACCACCTGCTCGACTCGCCAGAACCACCTGCCGGACACGCAAAAATCACCTGCCGGCTACGCCACAACCAGTTGGGGAACACTTCGGAATCACCTGCCGGGCTTGCTGGAACCACCTGCCGGTCATGCCATAATCACCTGCCAACTACGCCAGTACCACTTGGCGGACACTGTGGAAACACCTGTCGGGCCGGCCGGAACCACATCTCAGACGTGCCAGAACCATGTGCATGAGATGCTGGAACCACACCCCGAACAGACGGAAAACACCAGCCAGACCCGTCTGAACAACCTGCCGAGCACGCCGGAGCCACCTGCTCGACTCGCCGCAACCACCTACCTGACATGCCCAAATCACCAGCCGGGTATGCCAGAACCACTTGGCGGACACTCCGGAATCATCTGCCGGACATGCCGGAACCAGCTCTCAGACACACCAGAACCACGTGCCGGAGACGCCGGAAGCACCTGCCGAGCATGCCGGAGCCACCTGCTCGACTCGCCAGAAACACCTGCCGGACACGCCAAAATCACCTGCCGGGTACGCCAGAACCACCTGGCGGACACTCCGAAACCACCTGTCGCGCATGCCGGAACCACCTCTCAGACATACCAGAACCACCTGCCGGAGAAGCTGGAAACACGTCCTGGACAGTCTGGAACCACCTGCCGGCCAAGCCTGAACCACCTGCCAAGCACAACGGAACAACCTGCCAGACACGCCAAAATCATCTGCGTGTTATGCCAGAACCACTTGGAGGACTCTCTGGGATGACCTGCCGGGCATGCCGGAACCACCTCTCAGACGTGCCAGAACCATGTGGCGGACAGTCCGGAATCACCTGTTGGGCATGCGCAACCACCTCTGAGACGTACCAGAACCACATGCCGTGCAGGCTGGAACCACCTACCGGACAGACCGGAATCAGCTTTCGGGCATGCCGGAACCACCTGTCAGATGTGCCAGAAACACGTGCCGGAGACGCCGGAAGCACCTGCCAAGCACGTTGGAACCACCTGCTCAACTCGCCTGAACCACCTGCCGGACATGCCAAAATCACCTGCCGACTATGCCAGAACCACTTGGCGAACACTCCGGAATCACTTGCTGGGCATGCAGGAACCACCTCTCAGACATGCCAGAACCCCGTGCCAATGACCGCGGAAGCACCAGCCGAGCACGCCGGAACCACCTGCTCGACTCGCCAGAACCACCTGCCGATCACGCAAAAATCACCTGCCGGCTACGCCACAACCAGTTGGTGAACACTTTGGAATCACCTGTCAGGCTTGCTGGAACCACCTGCCAGTCATGCCAAAATCACCTGCCAACTACGCCAGAACCGCCTGGCGGACACTGCGGAAACACCTGTCGGGCCGGCTGGAACCACATCTCAGACGTGCCAGAAACGTGTTCATGAGATGCTGGAACCACACCCCGAACAGACGGATACCACCTGCCAGAACCGCCTGAACCACGTGCTGAGCACGCCGGAACCACCTGCTCAACTCACAGTTACCACCTCCCTGACACGCCAAAATCACCTGCTGGGTATGCCAGAACCACCTGGCCGACACTCCGAAACCACCTGTTGCACAAGCCGGAACCACCTCTCAGACGTGCCGGAAGCACGTGCCGGACACGCCGGAAACACCTACCGGACAGACCGGAACCACCTGCCAAGAACGCCGGAGCCACCTGTTCGACTCGCTGGAACCACCTGCCGGACAGGCCAATATCAACTGCTGGCTATGCCAGAACCACCTGGGGGACAGTCCGGGATCACCTGCCAGCCATGGCGGAACCACCTCTCAGACGTACCAGAACCACCTGCCGGAGAAGCTGGAAACACGTCCTGGACAGACTGGAACCACGTGACGGCCATGCCTGAACCACCTGCCGAGCACTGCGGAACCACCTGACGGACACGCCAAAATCACCTGCGGGCTACGCCAGAACCACTTGGACGACTCTCCGAAATGACCTGCCGGGCATGTTGGAACCACCTCTCAGACGTGCCAGAAGCACGTGGCGGACAGTCCGGAATCACCTGTTGGGCATACGCAACCACCTCTGACACGTACCAGAACCACGTGCCGTGCACGCCGGAACCACCTACCGGACAGACCGGAATCCACTTTTGGGCATGCCGGAACCACCAGTCAGATGTGCCAGAAACACGTGCCGGAGACGCCGGAAGCACCTGCCGAGCACGTCGCAACCACCTGCTCAACTCGCCTGAACCACCTGCCGGACACGCCAAAATCACCTGCCCGCTACACCAGCACCACTTCGGGGATAAGCCGGAATCACGTGAGGGGCATGCCGGCACAGCCTCTCAGACTGAACCTCGTGCCGGACACCACAGAACCACCTGCCGGACAGACCGGAACCACCTGCCGGACACGCCGGAGCCACCGGCTCGACCCGCCGGAACGACCGCTGGACATGCAGAATCACCTGCCGGCTACGCCGGAAACACTTGGCGAACACTCCGGAATCACCTGCCGGGCATGCCGGAACCACCTCTCAGATATGCCAGAACCACGTGCCAATGACCCCGGAAGCACCTGCCGAGCACGCCGGAACCACCTGCTCGACTCGCCAGAACCACCTGCCGGACACGCAAAAATCACCTGCCGGCTACGCCACAACCAGTTGGGGAACACTTCGGAATCACCTGCCGGGCTTGCTGGAACCACCTGCCGGTCATGCCAAAATCACCTGCCAACTACGCCAGTACCACTTGGCGGACACTGTGGAAACACCTGTCGGGACGGCCGGAACCACATCTCAGACGTGCCAGAACCATGTGCATCAGATGCTGGAACCACACCCCGAACAGACGGAAAACCCCTGCCAGACCCGTCTGAACAACCTGCCGAGCACGCCGGAGCCACCTGCTCGACTCGCCGGAACCACCTACCTGACATGCCCAAATCACCAGCCAGGTATGCCAGAACCACTTGGCGGACACTCCGGAATCATCTGCCGGACATGCCGGAACCAGCTCTCAGACACACCAGAACCTCGTGCCGGAGACGCCCGAAGCACCTGCCGAGCATGCCGGAGCCACCTGCTCGACTCGCCAGAAACACCTGCCGGACACGCCAAAATCACCTGCCGGGTACGCCAGAACCACCTGGCGGACACTCCGAAACCACCTGTCGCGCATGCCGGAACCACCTCTCAGACGTACCAGAACCACCTGCCGGAGAAGCTGGAAACACGTCCTGGACAGTCTGGAACCACCTGCCGGCCAAGCCTGAACCACCTGCCAAGCACAACGGAACAACCTGCCAGACACGCCAAAATCACCTGCGTGTTATGCCAGAACCACTTGGAGGACTCTCTGGGATGACCTGCCGGGCATGCCGGAACCACCTCTCAGACGTGCCAGAACCATGTGGCGGACAGTCCGGAATCACCTGTTGGGCATGCGCAACCACCTCTGAGACGTACCAGAACCACATGCCGTGCAGGCTGGAACCACCTACCGGACAGACCGGAATCACCTTTCGGGCATGCCGGGACCACCTGTCAGATGTGCCAGAAACACGTGCCGGAGACGCCGGAAGCACCTGTCAAGCACGTTGGAACCACCTGCTCAACTCGCCTGAACCACCTGCCGGACATGCCAAAATCACCTGCCGACTATGCCAGAACCACTTGGCGAACACTCCGGAATCACTTGCCGGGCATGCAGGAACCACCTCTCAGACATGCCAGAACCCCGTGCCAATGACCCCGGAAGCACCAGCCGAGCACGCCGGAACCACCTGCTCGACTCGCCAGAACCACCTGCCGATCACGCAAAAATCACCTGCCGGCTACGCCACAACCAGTTGGTGAACACTTTGGAATCACCTGCCAGGCTTGCTGGAACCACCTGCCAGTCATGCCAAAATCACCTGCCAACTACGCCAGAACCGCTTGGCGGACACTGCGGAAACACCTGTCGGGCCGGCTGGAACCACATCTCAGACGTGCCAGAAACGTGTTCATGAGATGCTGGAACCACACCCCGAACAGACGGATACCACCTGCCAGAACCGCCTGAACCACCTGCTCGACTCACAGGTACCACCTCCCTGACACGCCAAAATCACCTGCTGGGTATGCCAGAACCACTTGGCGGACACTCCGGAATCATCTGCCGGACATGCCGGAACCAGCTCTCAGACACACCAGAACCAAGTGCCGGAGACGCCGGAAGCACCTGCAGAGCATGCCGGAGCCACCTGCTCGACTCGCCAGAAACACCTGCCGGACACGCCAAAATCACCTGCCGGGTATGCCAGAACCACCTGGCGGACACTACGGAATCACCTGCCGCGCATGCCGGAACCACCTCTCAGACGTGCCGGAAGCACATGCCAGACACGCCGGAAACACCTACCGGACAGACCGGAACCACCTGCCAAGAACGCCGGAGCCACCTGTTCGACTCGCTGGAACCACCTGCCGGACAGGCCAATATCAACTGCTGGCTATGCCAGAACCACTTGGGGGACAGTCCAGGGTCACCTGCCAGCCATGGCGGAACCACCTCTCAGACGTACCAGAACCACCTGCCGGAGAAGCTGGAAACACGTCCTGGACAGACTGGAACCACGTGACGGCCATGCCTGAACCACCTGCCGAGCACGGCGGAACCACCTGCCGGACACGCCAAAATCACCTGCGGGCTACGCCAGAACCACTTGGACGACTCTCCGAAATGACCTGCCGGGCATGTTGGAACCACCTCTCAGACGTGCCAGAAGCACGTGGCGGACAGTCCGGAATCACCGGTTGGGCATTGGCAACCACCTCTGAGACGTACCAGAACCACGTGCCGTGCACGCCGGAACCACCTACCGGACAGACCGGAATCAACTTTTGGGCATGCCGGAACCACCAGTCAGATGTGCCAGAAACACGTGCCGGAGACGCCGGAAGCACCTGCAGAGCACGTCGCAACCACCTGCTCAACTCGCCTGAACCACCTGCCGGACACGCCAAAATCACCTGCCCGCTACACCAGCACCACTTCGGGGACAAGCCGGAATCACGTGAGGGGCATGCCGGCACAGCCTCTCAGACTGAACCTCGTGCCGGACACCACAGAACCACCTGCCGGACAGACCGGAACCACCTGCCGGACACGCCGGAGCCACCGGCTTGACCCGCCGGAACGACCGCTGGACATGCAGAATCACCTGCCGGCTACGCCGGAAACACTTGGCGAACACTCCGGAATCACCTGCCGGGCATGCCGGAACCACCTCTCAGATATGCCAGAACCACGTGCCAATGACCCCGGAAGCACCTGCCGAGCACGCCGGAACCACCTGCTCGACTCGCCAGAACCACCTGCCGGACACGCAAAAATCACCTGCCGGCTACGCCACAACCAGTTGGGGAACACTTCGGAATCACCTGCCGGGCTTGCTGGAACCACCTGCCGGTCATGCCAAAATCACCTGCCAACTACGCCAGTACCACTTGGCGGACACTGTGGAAACACCTGTCGGGCCGGCCGGAACCACATCTCAGACGTGCCAGAACCATGTGCATGAGATGCTGGAAACACACCCCGAACAGACGGAAAACACCTGCCAGACCCGTCTGAACAACCTGCCGAGCACGCCGGAGCCACCTGCTCGACTCGCCGGAACCACCTACCTGACATGCCCAAATCACCAGCCGGGTATGCCAGAACCACTTGGCGGACACTCCGGAATCATCTGCCGGACATGCCGGAACCAGCTCTCAGACACACCAGAACCACGTGCCGGAGACGCCGGAAGCACCTGCCGAGCATGCCGGAGCCACCTGCTCGACTCGCCAGAAACACCTGCCGGACACGCCAAAATCACCTGCGGGGTACGCCAGAACCACCTGGCGGACACTCCGAAACCACCTGTCGCGCATGCCGGAACCACCTCTCAGACGTACCAGAACCACCTGCCGGAGAAGCTGGAAACACGTCCTGGACAGTCTGGAACCACCTGCCGGCCAAGCCTGAACCACCTGCCAAGCACAACGGAACAACCTGCCAGACACGCCAAAATCACCTGCGTGTTATGCCAGAACCACTTGGAGGACTCTCTGGGATGACCTGCCGGGCATGCCGGAACCACCTCTCAGACGTGCCAGAACCATGTGGCGGACAGTCCGGAATCACCTGTTGGGCATGCGCAACCACCTCTGAGACGTACCAGAACCACATGCCGTGCAGGCTGGAACCACCTACCGGACAGACCGGAATCAGCTTTCGGGCATGCCGGAACCACCTGTCAGATGTGCCAGAAACACGTGCCGGAGACGCCGGAAGCACCTGCCAAGCACGTTGGAACCACCTGCTCAACTCGCCTGAACCACCTGCCGGACATGCCAAAATCACCTGCCGACTATGCCAGAACCACTTGGCGAACACTCCGGAATCACTTGCCGGGCATGCAGGAACCACCTCTCAGACATGCCAGAACCCCGTGCCAATGACCCCGGAAGCACCAGCCGAGCACGCCGGAACCACCTGCTCGACTCGCCAGAACCACCTGCCGATCACGCAAAAATCACCTGCCGGCTACGCCACAACCAGTTGGTGAACACTTTGGAATCACCTGCCAGGCTTGCTGGAACCACCTGCCAGTCATGCCAAAATCACCTGCCAACTACGCCAGAACCGCTTGGCGGACACTGCGGAAACACCTGTCGGGCCGGCTGGAACCACATCTCAGACGTGCCAGAAACGTGTTCATGAGATGCTGGAACCACACCCCGAACAGACGGATACCACCTGCCAGAACCGCCTGAACCACCTGCTGAGCACGCCGGAACCACCTGCTCGACTCACCGGTACCACCTCCCTGACACGCCAAAATCACCTGCTGGGTATGCCAGAACCACTTGGCGGACACTCCGGAATCATCTGCCGGACATGCCGGAACCAGCTCTCAGACACACCAGAACCAAGTGCCGGAGACGCCGGAAGCACCTGCCGAGCATGCCGGAGCCACCTGCTCGACTCGCCAGAAACACCTGCCGGACACGCCAAAATCACCTGCCGGGTATGCCAGAACCACCTGGCGGACACTACGGGATCACCTGCCGCGCATGCCGGAACCACCTCTCAGACGTGCCGGAAGCACATGCCAGACACGCCGGAAACACCTACCGGACAGACCGGAACCACCTGCCAAGAACGCCGGAGCCACCTGTTCGACTCGCTGGAACCACCTGCCGGACAGGCCAATATCAACTGCTGGCTATGCCAGAACCACCTGGGGGACAGTCCGGGATCACCTGCCAGCCATGGCGGAACCACCTCTCAGACGTACCAGAACCACCTGCCGGAGAAGCTGGAAACACGTCCTGGACAGACTGGAACCACGTGACGGCCATGCCTGAACCACCTGCCGAGCACGGCGGAACCACCTGCCGGACACGCCAAAATCACCTGCGGGCTACGCCAGAACCACTTGGACGACTCTCCGAAATGACCTGCCGGGCATGTTGGAACCACCTCTCAGACGTGCCAGAAGCACGTGGCGGACAGTCCGGAATCACCTGTTGGGCATACGCAACCACCTCTGACACGTACCAGAACCACGTGCCGTGCACGCCGGAACCACCTACCGGACAGACCGGAATCCACTTTTGGGCATGCCGGAACCACCAGTCAGATGTGCCAGAAACACGTGCCGGAGACGCCGGAAGCACCTGCCGAGCACGTCGCAACCACCTGCTCAACTCGCCTGAACCACCTGCCGGACACGCCAAAATCACCTGCCCGCTACACCAGCACCACTTCGGGGACAAGCCGGAATCACGTGAGGGGCATGCCGGCACAGCCTCTCAGACTGAACCTCGTGCCGGACACCACAGAACCACCTGCCGGACAGACCGGAACCACCTGCCGGACACGCCGGAGCCACCGGCTCGACCCTCCGGAACGACCCCTGGACATGCAAAATCACCTGCCGGCTACGCCGGAAACACTTGGCGAACACTCCGGAATCACCTGCCGGGCATGCCGGAACCACCTCTCAGATAGGCCAGAACCACGTGCCAATGACCCCGGAAGCACCTGCCGAGCACGCCGGAACCACCTGCTCGACTCGCCAGAACCACCTGCCGGACACGCAAAAATCACCTGCCGGCTACGCCACAACCAGTTGGGGAACACTTCGGAATCACCTGCCGGGCTTGCTGGAACCACCTGCCGGTCATGCCAAAATCACCTGCCAACTACGCCAGTACCACTTGGCGGACACTGTGGAAACACCTGTCGGGCCGGCCGGAACCACATCTCAGACGTGCCAGAACCATGTGCATGAGATGCTGGAACCACACCCCGAACAGACGGAAAACCCCTGCCAGACCCGTCTGAACAACCTGCCGAGCACGCCGGAGCCACCTGCTCGACTCGCCGGAACCACCTACCTGACATGCCCAAATCACCAGCCGGGTATGCCAGAACCACTTGGCGGACACTCCGGAATCATCTGCCGGACATGCCGGAACCAGCTCTCAGACACACCAGAACCACGTGCCGGAGACGCCGGAAGCACCTGCCGAGCATGCCGGAGCCACCTGCTCGACTCGCCAGAAACACCTGCCGGACACGCCAAAATCACCTGCCGGGTACGCCAGAACCACCTGGCGGACACTCCGAAACCACCTGTCGCGCATGCCGGAACCACCTCTCAGACGTACCAGAACCACCTGCCGGAGAAGCTGGAAACACGTCCTGGACAGTCTGGAACCACCTGCCGGCCAAGCCTGAACCACCTGCCAAGCACAACGGAACAACCTGCCAGACACGCCAAAATCACCTGCGTGTTATGCCAGAACCACTTGGAGGACTCTCTGGGATGACCTGCCGGGCATGCCGGAACCACCTCTCAGACGTGCCAGAACCATGTGGCGGACAGTCCGGAATCACCTGTTGGGCATGCGCAACCACCTCTGAGACGTACCAGAACCACATGCCATGCAGGCTGGAACCACCTACCGGACAGACCGGAATCAGCTTTCGGGCATGCCGGAACCACCTGTCAGATGTGCCAGAAACACGTGCCGGAGACGCCGGAAGCACCTGCCAAGCACGTTGGAAACACCTGCTCAACTCGCCTGAACCACCTGCCGGACATGCCAAAATCACCTGCCGACTATGCCAGAACCACTTGGCGAACACTCCGGAATCACTTGCCGGGCATGCAGGAACCACCTCTCAGACATGCCAGAACCCCGTGCCAATGACCCCGGAAGCACCAGCCGAGCACGCCGGAACCACCTGCTCGACTCGCCAGAACCACCTGCCGATCACGCAAAAATCACCTGCCGGCTACGCCACAACCAGTTGGTGAACACTTTGGAATCACCTGCCAGGCTTGCTGGAACCACCTGCCAGTCATGCCAAAATCACCTGCCAACTACGCCAGAACCGCTTGGCGGACACTGCGGAAACACCTGTCGGGCCGGCTGGAACCACATCTCAGACGTGCCAGAAACGTGTTCATGAGATGCTGGAACCACACCCCGAACAGACGGATACCACCTGCCAGAACCGCCTGAACCACCTGCTGAGCACGCCGGAACCACCTGCTCGACTCACCGGTACCACCTCCCTGACACGCCAAAATCACCTGCTGGGTATGCCAGAACCACTTGGCGGACACTCCGGAATCATCTGCCGGACATGCCGGAACCAGCTCTCAGACACACCAGAACCAAGTGCCGGAGACGCCGGAAGCACCTGCCGAGCATGCCGGAGCCACCTGCTCGACTCGCCAGAAACACCTGCCGGACACGCCAAAATCACATGCCGGGTATGCCAGAACCACCTGGCCGACACTCCGAAACCACCTGTTGCACAAGCCGGAACCACCTCTCAGACGTGCCGGAAGCACGTGCCGGACACGCCGGAAACACCTACCGGACAGACCGGAACCACCTGCCAAGAACGCCGGAGCCACCTGTTCGACTCGCTGGAACCACCTGCCGGACAGGCCAATATCAACTGCTGGCTATGCCAGAACCACCTGGGGGACAGTCCGGGATCACCTGCCAGCCATGGCGGAACCACCTCTCAGACGTACCAGAACCACCTGCCGGAGAAGCTGGAAACACGTCCTGGACAGACTGGAACCACGTGACGGCCATGCCTGAACCACCTGCCGAGCACGGCGGAACCACCTGACGGACACGCCAAAATCACCTGCGGGCTACGCCAGAACCACTTGGACGACTCTCCGAAATGACCTGCCGGGCATGTTGGAACCACCTCTCAGACGTGCCAGAAGCACGTGGCGGACAGTCCGGAATCACCTGTTGGGCATACGCAACCACCTCTGACACGTACCAGAACCACGTGCCGTGCACGCCGGAACCACCTACCGGACAGACCGGAATCCACTTTTGGGCATGCCGGAACCACCAGTCAGATGTGCCAGAAACACGTGCCGGAGACGCCGGAAGCACCTGCCGAGCACGTCGCAACCACCTGCTCAACTCGCCTGAACCACCTGCCGGACACGCCAAAATCACCTGCCCGCTACACCAGCACCACTTCGGGGATAAGCCGGAATCACGTGAGGGGCATGCCGGCACAGCCTCTCAGACTGAACCTCGTGCCGGACACCACAGAACCACCTGCCGGACAGACCGGAACCACCTGCCGGACACGCCGGAGCCACCGGCTCGACCCGCCGGAACGACCGCTGGACATGCAGAATCACCTGCCGGCTACGCCGGAAACACTTGGCGAACACTCCGGAATCACCTGCCGGGCATGCCGGAACCACCTCTCAGATATGCCAGAACCACGTGCCAATGACCCCGGAAGCACCTGCCGAGCACGCCGGAACCACCTGCTCGACTCGCCAGAACCACCTGCCGGACACGCAAAAATCACCTGCCGGCTACGCCACAACCAGTTGGGGAACACTTCGGAATCACCTGCCGGGCTTGCTGGAACCACCTGCCGGTCATGCCAAAATCACCTGCCAACTACGCCAGTACCACTTGGCGGACACTGTGGAAACACCTGTCGGGACGGCCGGAACCACATCTCAGACGTGCCAGAACCATGTGCATCAGATGCTGGAACCACACCCCGAACAGACGGAAAACCCCTGCCAGACCCGTCTGAACAACCTGCCGAGCACGCCGGAGCCACCTGCTCGACTCGCCGGAACCACCTACCTGACATGCCCAAATCACCAGCCGGGTATGCCAGAACCACTTGGCGGACACTCCGGAATCATCTGCCGGACATGCCGGAACCAGCTCTCAGACACACCAGAACCACGTGCCGGAGACGCCCGAAGCACCTGCCGAGCATGCCGGAGCCACCTGCTCGACTCGCCAGAAACACCTGCCGGACACGCCAAAATCACCTGCCGGGTACGCCAGAACCACCTGGCGGACACTCCGAAACCACCTGTCGCGCATGCCGGAACCACCTCTCAGACGTACCAGAACCACCTGCCGGAGAAGCTGGAAACACGTCCTGGACAGTCTGGAACCACCTGCCGGCCAAGCCTGAACCACCTGCCAAGCACAACGGAACAACCTGCCAGACACGCCAAAATCACCTGCGTGTTATGCCAGAACCACTTGGAGGACTCTCTGGGATGACCTGCCGGGCATGCCGGAACCACCTCTCAGACGTGCCAGAACCATGTGGCGGACAGTCCGGAATCACCTGTTGGGCATGCGCAACCACCTCTGAGACGTACCAGAACCACATGCCGTGCAGGCTGGAACCACCTACCGGACAGACCGGAATCACCTTTCGGGCATGCCGGGACCACCTGTCAGATGTGCCAGAAACACGTGCCGGAGACGCCGGAAGCACCTGTCAAGCACGTTGGAACCACCTGCTCAACTCGCCTGAACC